>NW_025533655.1:417500-565483 GCF_020615455.1 Coregonus clupeaformis
GGTGTTGTCTGCGCCCCCAAATGGCACCCTATTCTCTAAATAGTGCACTACTTTAGACCTGAACTCTATGGGCCCTGGTCAGAAACCTGTGCACTATGAAGGGAATAGGGTGCCGTTTGAGAGGAGACCTTGGATAGTTACATTCCATAAAACTGTCTCTCTACTGCTCCAGTTTCTTCTTCTTCAGTTTGACTGACCTGCTGACGTCATTGTATTTCTGTGTCATTTAGGAGGTATAGAAAAGTCTAGAACAAAGAGGACATGCTTAATACTGGGACTGTTTGAACCAGCAGAGCAGGATGAATTTCCCCATATGCTTATCTAGTTACTGCTTTTTCCAGTTAAGGTTTTTATTTTAATTTAGGTTTTTTCTTTTGATACTTGTGGCTAAGAACTAGTTAATGGGGAGGAAAAGGAGATTGTTGTCGGGCTGGCTAGCTTTGTCCATGTCTTTTGGAATTTTCATACAAAACACCCAAGCATAACTGTTATCTGGAGGGAAATGTTATTTCATGTATGTGGAATAAAAAGGTAATTTAAAAGTTTACAGTGTCCAGTCTGAATTATTTTAGAGCTCCAATCTCCAGTTTTCCTCACACCTTTTGTAAGAGATCACAAATCTGGCAACGCCGTGACCCAGTCTTTTGGTCCCATGACTCTCCAGAGTATGAAATGAAGGGATCAGCATACTGCAAACAGTCCAGGTTGGCTGGTTCACACAAACAAAACATTGTATTTCCCTTCAACTGAGGAAACAAGGTTGTTGGTTGAACCCCCCCCCCACAAGGTGGTGGACCATTCTTGATACACAGGAAACTGTTGAGCGTGAAAAATCCAGCAGCATTGCAGTTCTTGACACAAACCGGTGCACTTATTACCATACCCCATTCAAAGGCACTTAGTATTTGTCTTGCCCATTCACCCTCTGAATGGCGCACATAATCCATGTCTGAATTGTCTCAAGGCTTAAAAATCATTTTTTAGCCTGTCCTCCCTTTCATCTACACTGATTGAAGTGGATTTAACAAGTGACATCAGTAAGGGATCATAGCTTTCACCTGGTCAGTCTTTCATGGAATGAGCAGGTGTTCTTAATGTTTTGTGTACTCCGTGTCCTAGGTGCACCCAAATTGTCAGTTTATTAGGTACACCCATCTAGCACCCGGTCGGACCCCCCTTTGCCCCCAGAACAGCCTGAATTCTCTGGGCATGGACACGTTGCTGAATTGGTATCAAGGGACCTAACGTGTGCCAGGAAAACATTCCCCACACCATTACACCACCGCCACCAGCCTGTACTGTTGACACCAGGCAGGATGGGGCCATTCCCCACACCATTACGCCACCGCCACCAGCCTGTACCGTTGACACCAGGCAGGATGGGTCCATGGACTCATGCTGCTGACGCCAAATCCTGACTGTCATCAAGATGACGCAACAGGAACCGGGATTCGTTGGACCTGGACATGTTTTTCAAATCAAATTTGATTTGTCACATGCGCCGAATACAACAGGTGTAGACCTTACAGTGAAAGGCTTACTTACAAGCCCTTAACCAACAATGCAGTTTTAAGAAATAATACCAAAAAAAATCACACAAAAAATACTATATAAAATAAGAAATAAAAGTAACAAATAATTAAAGAGCAGCAGTAAAAATAACAGTAGGGAGGCTATATACAGGAGGTACCGGTACAGAGTCAATGTGAAATAACAGTAGGGAGGCTATATACAGGCTATATACAGGCTATATAAAGGGGGTAACGGTACCGAGTCAATGTGCGGGGGCACCGGTTAGTCGAGGTAATTGAGGTAATGTACATGTAGGTAGAGTTATTAAAGGGACTGCATAGATAATAAACAGAGAATCAGCAGCGTAAAGGGGGGGCAATGCAAATAGTCCGGGTAGCCATGATTAGCTGTTCAGGAGTCTTATGGCTTGGGGGTAGAAGCTGTTTAGAAGCATCTTGGACCTAGACTTGGTGCTCTGGTACCGCTTGCCGTGCGGTAGCAGAGAGAACAGTCTATGACTATGGTGGCTGGAGTCTTTGACAATTTTTAGGGCCTTCCTCTGACACCGCCTGGTATAGAGGTCCTGGATGGCAGGAAGCTTGGCCCCAGTGATGTACTGGGCCGTACGCACTACCCTCTGTAGTGCCTTGTGGTCAGAGGCCGAGCAGTTGTCATACCAGGCAGTGATGCAACCAGTCAGGATGCTCTCGATGGTGCAGCTGTAGAACCTTTTGAGGATCTGAGGAACCATACCAAATCTTTTCAGTCTCCTTAGGGGGAATAGGTTTTGTCGTGCCCTCTTCAGCTTGTTGGTGATGTGGACACCAAGGAACTTGAAGCTCTCAACCTGCTCCACTACAGCCCGTTGAGAATGGGGGCGTACTCGGTCCTCTTCTTTTTCCTGTAGTCCACAATCATCTCCTTTGTCTTGATCACGTTGAGGGAGAGGTTGTTGTCCTGGCACCACACTGCCAGGTCTCTGACCTCCTCCCTATAGGCTGTCTCATCATTGTCGGTGATCAGGCCTACCACTGTTGTGTCATCGGCAAACTTAATGATGGTGTTGGAGTCGTGCCTGGCCACGCAGTCATGAGTGAACAGGGAGTACAGGAGGGGACAGAGCATGCACCCCTGAGGGGCCCCCGTGTTGAGGATCAGTGTGGCGGATGTGTTGTTACCTACCCTTACCACCTGGGGGCAGCCCGTCAGGAAGTCCAGGATCCAGTTGCAGAGGGAGGTGTTTAGTCCCAGGGTCCTTAGCTTAGTGATGAGCTTTGAGGGCACTGGTGTTGAACTCTGAGCTGTAGTCAATGAATAGCATTCTCACATAGGTGTTCCTTTTGTCCAGGTGTGAAAGGGCAGTGTGGAGCGCAATAGAGATTGCATCATCTGTGGATCTGTTGGGGCGGTATGCAAATTGGAGTGGGTCTAGGGTTTCTGGGATAATGGTGTTGATGTGAGCCATGACCAGCCTTTCAAAGCACTTCATGGCTACAGACGTCAGTGCTACGGGTCGGTAGTCATTTAGGCAGGTTACCTTAGTGTTCTTGGGCACGGGGTCTGCTTGAAACATGTTGGTATTACAGACTCAGACAGGGAGAGGTTGAAAATGTCAGTGAAGACACTTGCCAGTTGGTCAGCGCATGCTCGGAGTACAAGTCCTGGTAATCCGTCTGGCCCTGCGTCCTTGTGAATGTTGACCTGTTTAAAAGTCTTACTCACATCGGCTACGGAGAGCGCGATCACATAGTCATCCGGAACAGCTGGTGCTCTCATGCATGCTTCAGTGTTGCTTGCCTCGAAGCGAGCATAGAAGTGGTTTAGCTCGTCTGGAAGTCTTGTGTCACTGGGCAGCTTCGCTTTCTATCAACGATAGTGTATTGGTTTGTGGTGGTAAATAGACAGCTATGAAAAATATAGATAAACTCTCTTGGTAAATAGTGTGGTCTACATGATATACTCTACCTGTCGGGGAGCAAATCCCTCTCGTCCGACTCATTAAAGAAAAATTATTTGTCCAGTTCAAGGTGAGTAATCGCTGTTCTGATGTCCAGAAGCTCTTTTCGGTCTGTAGTGTATTAGGATTATGTCTTTGTTAATGTTTTTCATGTGGAACTGAAAGGATGTTTATTTTAGTTCAAAAGTAGCCATTTGTAGGGTGACGCCCCAGGGGAGACAGGTGATTGGACAGCAGAGGGAGCAACCCATATTTTTGCATTGTTTATAAGTATATGCTGGAGGGAGAGGGGGTTAGAACAGACAGATTAATTTGGGACACTGTTTCTCCAGACACTGCAGGTCTGTAAACTTATGCTGAAATCTTGTGATATAAATAAAACTTATAATCAAAGTGCAGCCTAAGCGGACTCTTTGTTTGACAGCAATAAGTACCAGCATCGACGCGATACAACAGGTCATAAGAGACGGTAGCAGCAACAAATGTACAAAATAAGTTAAAAACAATATGAAAAAACACACAAAATAGCACGGTTGGTTAAGAGTCCATAAAACGGCGGCCATCCCCTCCGGCGCCATTATCACTCCTCAGTTGTCCAGTGGTGGTGATGGCGTGCCCACTGGAGCCACTTCTTCTTGTTTTTAGCTGATAGGAGTGGAACCTGGTGTGGTCGTCTGCTGCAATAGCCCATCCATGACAAGGACCGACCAGTTGTGTGTTCCGAGATGCCGTTCTGCACACCACTGTTGTACTGCGCCGTTATTTGCCTGTTAGCTTGCACCATTCTTGCCATTCTCCTTTGACCTCTCATCAACGAGCTGTTTTCACCCACAGGACTGCTGCTGACTGGATGTTTTTTGTTCTCTGTAAACCCTAGACACTGTCTGTAGGAGTGAACCATTGTTGTGAACGTGGTGGCGTGAAAATCCCAGAAGGCCGGCTGTTTCTGAGATACTGGAACCGGCGCGCCTGGCACCGATGATCATACCACGCTCAAAGTCACTTAGGTCACAATTGTTTCCAATTCTAACGTTCAATCAAACAGTAACTGGATGAATGTCAGCCTGCTTTATAGAGCAAGCCACAGCCACACTGCCTGTAGGAGCGAACCATTTTCGTGAGCGTGGTGGTGTACCTAATAAACTGGCCACCATGGGCAGCTTAATATTGTGTATATATATATATATTCAATAATAATCATGACATGGGCCTGTTTTATTAATGACTTTTGCACAATTTTTCTGTTGTCATAATAATCTGTATTGAGCATTTGGCTGACCTACGAAGATGGGCCAGCACGGTTTTCTGATTGGCTGAGCTGAGGTGTGGGCCGACCTCGTATTCTGATTGGCTGAGCTGAGGTGGCGTAAATTCACATTCAAAGTCAAATCACGTGCATCATCAGAGGGAATGACGGTGCTTTTAAGACAACTGGGAACTCGAAAAAAACAAGGTCAAATCATAATGTCAGTGATCTTCAGGTCGAAAAGTCGGAGCTCTAGAAAGATGCCAGAGTTTCCAACTTGGATGACCGTTGAAAATTATTTTTCCCAGTCAAGCTAGTTTTTTTCTGAGTTCCCAGTTATTTTGAATGCATTGACGTTGGAGATTTCCGAGTTCCCAGTTCCCGGTTGTTTTGAAGGTGGCATAAAACCCGCCCTGACTCTGTGAGTCACTCAGTCAGAACAGAAAACCCCCGAAAGGTAGTGCTGAGAAAAAGGGCTCTTGATGCCGATGCTGCTAAATGTTTTATTTGGTTCTGCTAGTCCGAGTGCTGTGTTAGATCAGCTGCTGTGGTGCAGTCGAGGTAGGAAGAAAACAGAGAAAGACACACTGACACAGACCATGTCGCCTAGGCCTAGTGTTTACACAGCGGGAAATGCAGAAGTATTTTCTTTTTTTCGCAATGATCAGCTTGTCAAAAAAAATGGACCGGTACAAACTTGAAACCACTTGAAACTCCCGGACAGCAGTTGTGATTGTCCATTCCATATTGTCCATTTTATTTGGACCTGTCCTGTTTTTAGGATATGTTGTTTGTTAACATGACAGCTCATTTTTTATTTGATTGAGCGCCATTTAGTTTAGGCTATTTGATCGGAGAAACCTGCAGAAAAAAAGTGTCCGTCTCATTACATTGTCATACATGTTATCTCCAGCCTGTAGGCTACAGAAAACGTTGTGTGCCAAACAGGTGATGTATAGATTACAATATCCATTTTTTTTAACCGTTTGGAACAACGTAAACAACACTAAATGAAGTATAAGCGGACCAGAGAGTCTGTTAAGCCTTTATAACAGCAAAGACTAAAAACAGTCGCATTCATTCGTGAATGCAATTTCCCGAAATGGAACTGTTTATTGTTTAAGCTAATTATTAAAGGCTCACTTTTTTATTTTATTTTAAAAAACGAAAATGCTTGATTGCATTTCAGATCATGAATGACTCATATGCTGTGTGATGACCTGGACGAATGAATGATTGATTGATAGAGTAGCCGATATAAATATCGAAATAAGGACATTACTTATTATAATGATCATAATAACAGTAATAACGACAATAAGAAGGAGATCAAGAAAAAGGAGCGTTATTTTTATAATTATTATAAATATCATTTTTCGGATAATTTGGAATAAATTATAAATAATACCAGAGAGTTCTAACGAAAAAAAAAAAGTGTAAAGCCTTTATTACAGCAGAGCAAAGATTAAAAACAGACGAATTTGTGAAATTGTTACTTAACAAGTCGTTGTGTGATGCTTGGTGCTCAAGGAATCAGTAGACTATTAAATATGTGGTCCTCTGTAGCTCAGCTGGTAGAGCACGGCGCTTGTAACGCCAAGGTAGTGGGTTCGATCCCCGGGACCACCCATACACAAAAAAAAAAAAATTATGCACGCATGACTGTAAGTCGTTTTGGATAAAAGCGTCTGCTAAATGGCATATTATTATTATTATAAATAAACACTCAAACAGGCAACAGAAGCAAGATCTGTCTTATTTTCTGTAGATATATTGATGATTTCTAAAGCCAAGCCCATTTAACAGTTAAGCTATTGATTACAGACCTAATTAAGTTAGGGTTTCCTCTCTCCTCACTTAGACGATAAGGCGAGGGCTGTTTCCTCTCTCCTCACTTAGACGATAAGGCGAGGGCTGTTTCCTCTCTCCTCACTTCGATAATAAGGCGAGGGCTGTTTCCTCTCTCCTCCCTTAGACGATAAGGCGAGGGCTGTTTTCTCATCTCCTCACTTCGATAATAAGGCGAGGGCTGTTTTCTCATCTCCTCACTTAGATAATAAGGCGAGGGCTGTTTCCTCATCTCCTCACTTAGACGATAAGGCTAGGGCTGTTTCCTCTCTCCTCCCTTCGATAATAAGGCGAGGGCTGTTTCCTCTCTCCTCCCTTCGATAATAAGGCGAGGGCTGTTTCCTCTCTCCTCACTTCGATAATAAGGCGAGGGCTGTTTCCTCTCTCCTCACTTCGATAATAAGGCGAGGGCTGTTTCCTCATCTCCTCCCTTAGACGATAAGGCGAGGGCTGTTTCCTCATCTCCTCACTTAGATAATAAGGCGAGGGCTGTTTCCTCATCTCCTCCCTTCGATAATAAGGCGAGGGCTGTTTCCTCATCTCCTCCCTTAGACGATAAGGCGAGGGCTGTTTCCTCATCTCCTCACTTAGATAATAAGGCGAGGGCTGTTTCCTCATCTCCTCACTTAGAAAATAAGGCGAGGGCTGTTTCCTCATCTCCTCCCTTAGACGATAAGGCGAGGGCTGTTTCCTCATCTCCTCATTTAGATAATAAGGCGAGGGCTGTTTCCTCATCTCCTCCCTTCGATAATAAGGCGAGGGCTGTTTCCTCATCTCCTCCCTTAGACGATAAGGCGAGGGCTGTTTCCTCATCTCCTCACTTAGATAATAAGGCGAGGGCTGTTTCCTCATCTCCTCACTTAGATAATAAGGCGAGGGCTGTTTCCTCATCTCCTCCCTTAGACGATAAGGCGAGGGCTGTTTCCTCATCTCCTCATTTAGATAATAAGGCGAGGGCTGTTTCCTCTCTCCTCCCTTAGACGATAAGGCGAGGGCTGTTTCCTCATCTCCTCCCTTCGATAATAAGGCGAGGGCTGTTTCCTCATCTCCTCCCTTAGACGATAAGGCGAGGGCTGTTTCCTCATCTCCTCACTTAGACAATAAGGCGAGGGCTGTTTCCTCATCTCCTCCCTTAGACGATAAGGCGAGGGCTGTTTCCTCATCTCCTCACTTAGATAATAAGGCGAGGGCTGTTTCCTCATCTCCTCCCTTAGACGATAAGGCGAGGGCTGTTTCCTCATCTCCTCATTTAGATAATAAGGCGAGGGCTGTTTCCTCTCTCCTCCCTTAGACGATAAGGCGAGGGCTGTTTCCTCATCTCCTCCCTTCGATAATAAGGCGAGGGCTGTTTCCTCATCTCCTCCCTTAGACGATAAGGCGAGGGCTGTTTCCTCTCTCCTCACTTAGATAATAAGGCGAGGGCTGTTTCCTCATCTCCTCCCTTAGACGATAAGGCGAGGGCTGTTTTCTCCTCTCCTCCCTTAGATAATAAGGCGAGGGCTGTTTCCTCTCTCCTCACTTAGATAATAAGGCGAGGGCTGTTTTCTCATCTCCTCACTTAGATAATAAGGCGAGGGCTGTTTCCTCTCTCCTCACTTCGATAATAAGGCGAGGGCTGTTTTCTCATCTCCTCACTTAGATAATAAGGCGAGGGCTGTTTTCTCATCTCCTCACTTAGACGATAAGGCGAGGGCTGTTTTCTCATCTCCTCACTTAGACGATAAGGCGAGGGCTGTTTCCTCATCTCCTCACTTAGACAATAAGGCGAGGGCTGTTTTCTCATCTCCTCACTTAGACGATAAGGCGAGGGCTGTTTTCTCATCTCCTCACTTAGACGATAAGGCGAGGGCTGTTTCCTCATCTCCTCACTTAGACAATAAGGCGAGGGCTGTTTTCTCATCTCCTCACTTAGACGATAAGGCGAGGGCTGTTTTCTCATCTCCTCACTTAGACAATAAGGCGAGGGCTGTTTTCTCATCTCCTCACTTAGACGATAAGGCGAGGGCTGTTTTCTCATCTCCTCACTTAGACAATAAGGCGAGGGCTGTTTTCTCATCTCCTCATTCTGCTGCTACCTCCGCCACATTGTTCTCAACACCAATATGCTGGTTAACTTGGCTGCTATGCACATAGCAACATGGTCTAGGAAAAGGCGCCAATTCAACAGCACACTGATGTGTTTCAGAACAGTGGACAGCGACCGCCATCAAAAGAGGAAGAAAATTTGTTATAAAATAATATTATTTTTATTAGTGTTGCACCATTGTTCTTATGTAATATAACCATATACAATTTCAGGAGCACATGTCTTAGACTGATGGTCTGTGCCATCCCCACGGCCTCCATAATGGATCAGTCCACTCAGATAGGAGCCAATCAGACAGACGCCAATCAGACAGGAGCCAATCAGACAGACGCCAATCAGACAGGAGCCAATCAGACAGGAGCCAATCAGACAGGAGCCAATCAGACAGGCGTCTTGTACACCATGATATATTTTATTTTTGCTACCGCTCGACTAAAGAAATCTCGGTCGTCTAACAACCTATCGACCTATCGACCTATCGACCAATCGACCAATCGACCAATCGACCTATCGACCTATCAACCTATCAACCTATCAACCTATCAACCTATCAACCAAACAATCGACCAGTCGACCAAATGGGGTCAGCCCTACTATAAGACTAAGACAGTATAAGGTACTGGGGCCTTTAGGAGCCTGATGGGAATGTTAGGCTCCGTAACATCTTGGCAGGGGCGCAACTTTGGTTTTAGAAGTGGGGGGGACATTCATTATTATTATTATTATTATTATTTTTAATCAGTCGGATAAACACTCCAAACAGCCTACCCGACCGCTCGGAGTCGTCCGCATGGTCTTAAAGCACACCGTTGCCTCGTTTTGTATCACATTTCAATTATAAAACTGGGGGGGGGACAAAAATGCAATTTCAGAATGTGAGGGGGACATGTCCCCCCGTCCCCGTCCCCAGTGAAAGTTGCGCCCCTGCATTTTGGGATAATCTTGACCTTCCAGAATACAACACACACGTTTTCCACTGCCAAGGAGGCCAAGGAGGCTCTAACTTCTTCGAGAAGCACATCAAGCCCAACACACAAGGGGACGAGCCGACAGATCTAGACTAACCCCAATACGACTGGCTCAATATTCTGGTATGTTATCCACACAACATCACACAAGGGGACGAGCCGACAGATCTAGACTAACCCCAATATGACTGGCTCTATATTCTGGTATGTTATCCACACAACATCACACAAGGGGACGAGCCGACAGATCTAGACTAACCCCAATACGACTGCCTCAATATTCTGGTATGTTATCCACACAACATCACACAAGGGGACGAGCCGACAGATCTAGACTAACCCCAATATGACTGGCTCAATATTCTGGTATGTTACCCACACAACATCACACAAGGGGACGAGCCGACAGATCTAGACTAACCCCAATATGACTGGCTCTATATTCTGGTATGTTATCCACACAACATCACACAGCCTAGCCTAAAGCTGTGATGCTTCCCTCAGCATAAGACAATGATGAGGCACCCCCTCAATTGGTAAAAGGAACAATATTATCATTATTATTACCTGGGGCGGCAGGTAGCTTAGTGGTTAAGAGCGTTGTGCCAGTAACCGAAAGGTCGCTGGTTCTAATCCCCGAGCCGACTAGCTGAAAAATCTGTCGATGTGCCCTTGAGCAAGGCATTTAACCCTAATTGCTCTGGATAAGAGCGTCTGCTAAATGACTATTTATTATGTTATTGGACTTTGTTGTTATTATAACGTCTATGGTCCCAGCCTGGTCTCATAAACTAGATGTAACAGAGGAAACGTAAATCCGGGACCCTCAAATTAGTATGATATGTTAGGTTTTGTACAGTTACATAAGACAGAAGGTTACATAAGGAAAAACCTAAAGGAGGGTGGATGGTCAGGGTGGATGAGTAAGTGTATAACACGAATGTCTAGCAACCAAAAGGTTGTGTGTTTGAATCTCATCATGGACACTTTAGCATTTGAGCTAATTAGCAACTTTGCAACTACTAGCATGTTAGCTAACCCTAACCTAACTCCTAACCCTTTAACCTAACTCTTAACCCTAACGGCAGGTAGCCTAGCAGTTAAGTGCATTGGGACAGTAACTGAAAGGTTGCTGGTTTGAATCCCCGAGCCGGCAAGACAGTTAACTCCCAACAACAGCTGCTCCCTGCCCCCAGCAACTCTCTGATTCAGAGGGGTTGTTTTAAATGCGGAAGACACATTTCGATTGAATGCATTCCGTTGTGCAACTGACTAGGTATTCCCTTTCCCTAGTGCACACAAAAAGTCATTTTTAATTCAATCTGTTTTGCATTTTCAACTCTACGGATAGTTTTGTCACAAAAACTGTTGCGTTGAAAAGCGAACGTGCCTCCTCTGGTCTTTGGCACCTGCGCTCTAGCCAACAGCTGGCAGATAGTGCTGCTGCGTGGGTTGGCTAGTCTACATGATGACATTATATTATGGATAAGAGCGAGAATATTTTTATTTGTCAAACGGCAGTCAAGCGTCGATCATCACGTCACCAGAATCAGACCCTGGATATTTATTGGAAAGGAGCATCGAGCTCATCACCGTGCCCTTTCACCGCCCTGTGAAGTTCATCATAAATGATTGAATCTGTAGCCTAATAAACTGCATGGGTTCCTGAGTCGTGGTGGGAGAACCACACACCATGTCATCGCGTTTACTTCCATATGATGGTTATTATATCAATATTTTCCCATAAAGGTGTTTCCACCTCCATTTCTCGCATCATACAGACGGGTTGCTTCCTTGTGTAGCTATAGTGCATTGCATCCCTATTGGCTAAACTGTTTAGGATAGATGGCCAATGGCCAGTCCCATATGGGCTTCCCCCTCCCTTTACATCTCCCAGGGAGGACATGGCCTATAGGCCATGATTCATTATTGTGAAGATCTAGATTATAGACTGATCTAGATTATAGACTGATCTAGACTATAGACTGATCTAGATTATAGACTGATCTAGATTATAGACTGATCTAGATTATAGACTGATCTAGATTATACATACACTGAGTGAACTAAACATTAAGAACACCTGCTCTTTCCATGACATAGACTGACCAGGTGAAAGCTATGATCCCTTATTAATGTCACTTGTTAAATCCACTTCAATCTGTGTAGATGAAGGGGAGGAGACGGGTTAAAGAAGGATTTCTAAGCCTTAGAGGGTGAATGGACAAGACAAAAGATTTCACTGTAGTTATACAAATCTTTGTCTTCATCTTGTTGCAGGTTGAGGGACTAATTTACTTCCATTAGCTACTACTAGCTAGCATGACTATAGCCAGTAACCAGGTAGGGCTTTTGTTCAGTTGTTGTTGAGTTTGGTTTCATTGGCATGTTAACGTAATAATCTCACCATTTTAGCTAACATGAGTATTGATGTTATGTTTGATACCGGAGCTCCCGAGGCGTACATCGAAATCGCTAAACGGTTAACTTGGAAGCAGTGTGCCGATGCGAGTATTACTTTATCAGAAGTACGTCATCAATGACGTCCAAAGCTTCGTTTGATCAATATGCGAGATCCCACTGATTTCTCCGTGGTTCAGAGGCCTTCTTCTTCTTCTTCTGCTTCTTCTTCTTCTTCTTCGGTATATTGGCGTTCGCAGAATTAGTGTGCATCCTACCACCTACTGTGTGGGAGGGAAACAGGATCCCCCCCCAAAAAAAAACAGAACAAACTAAGAAGTCAAAGAAACTGGACATTATTGTGGCTGCGGCAGAAAAGTTTTTTGGGACTTAAGGATTTTACATCTGAATCCTTGTGATGGGTATTTGGCGCCAGAAGATGGCCCTTCCTCCCAGGCTTCCCTTGAGCCTGTGTAGGGATCAGATTTGTTTTATTTTTAACAGAAAGGTTGTTTGATTTACTTTTTTTTGGGGGGGGTGGGGTGTAGTTTGGTAGTTTTTGGTAGAGACTTGAGCTGTACGGTTTCTAACTGGGGCAATGAACGCCACAAAATCCACCTTTTTAACACACAGGGTATCTTTTGACTGGCAGCAGACATGTACTACAGGCTGTGGTGCGTCCACTACCATATCTTCACTAGCATCAATTGTTTTCTCCACTCTTTTAATCGCCTCCACGTAGGAGATTCGATTGACCGCTCTAACTTTTGCCATGTCAATCTCCTTCACCCTTACAGGGCACTCCAGGACCTCGGGGTCATGATCCCCGCCACAATTGCAACACCATTGTCCTTCTACGCACCGTTCTTCAGCATACTCTGTCCGTCTGCACACACTCTCCCTCAATAACTTTAAGCATCAGTTGTCAGAGCAGCTTACCGATCACTGCACCTGTACACAGCCCATCTGAAATTAGCCCACCCAACTACCTCATCCCCATATTGTTATTTATTTTGCTCATTTGCACCCCAGTATCTCTATTTGCACATCATCTCATTCCAGTGTTAATACTAATTGTAATTATTTTGCACTATAGCCTATTTATTGCCTTACCTCCATAACTTGCTACATTCGCACACACTGTATATATATTTTCTGTTGTATTTTTTTTGACTTTATGTTTTGTTTTACCCCATATGTAACTCTGTGTTGTTGTTTTTAATCGCACTGCTTTGCTTTATCTTGGCCAGGTCGCAGTTGTAAATGAGAACTTGTTCTCAACTGGCTTACCTGGTTAAATAAAGGTGAAATATATATATATTTTTAAAATTAAATTTTTAAAAATCACACGCTGCTATTTATTGCTGACCAGCAGATGTCACTAATGTGCATTGTGAACAGATAATGATGCTCCGAGTAATGAACCATTTTTCCAGGCACAATTTGGTGAAAGAGCCGAAGCCTTCAGAAAGCCTCGGTTTCCCATCATTAAACATTAGTATTTTTTTTTTCTTCCTGTCACACTCAAACAGTCTAATGAGTGTTAAATGTGGAAGACACATCTCAGTTGAACGTCTTCAGACTAGCTGTCCCCTTCCCTTTCTACGTCTTCTTCTTTGGTATTATGGCGGTCCGGTTATAGCTGCACGCCGCCACCTACTGTATTGGCTGTGTATCAGCCTAATATTCTGTAGTGTGAATTCATTACTTTGCGAGAAAATTACCCTGGACAGGTGTCTTTTATACAGGTAACAAACTGAGATTAGGAGCACTCCCTTTAAGAGTGTGCTCCTAATCTCAGCTCGTTACTGTCAGTAGCTGAGTGTAGATGCGGTGTGGAAATCAAGCGCAGGAAACACGGGCGTTCGTGAACAGACTTTAGTAAACAAAAGCAGCACCAAACAGGCGAACAGCCAACCCAACCGGGAGGCAAAATACAAATTACGCACAATAAACACGGTGCGTAAAATGACGATAGCGCACACAGTGCGGACTCTCGAAAAACAACAAAACACGAGAGTAATACAGAGAGCAACAGCTTGACAATAAACAATACCACATAACACCTGGCCCCACACACGAAAACTAAATAGGCAACCAAATCAAACACTAACAAGGGACAGGTGTACAAACAGACAAAACCAAACAAACATGAAACATCGAACGGTGGCAGCTAGTACTCCGGGGGACGACGACCGCCGAAGCCTGCCCGAACAAGGAGGAGGAGCAGCCTCGGCCGAAACCGTGACAGTACCCCCCTTGACGCGCGGCTCCAGCCGTGCGCCGATCCCGGCCTCGGGGACGACCAGGACGACGCGGAGCAGGGCGCGTAGGATGACCCCGATGGAACTCGGTCAGCAGGGACAGGTCTAATATGTCCCTCCTCGGCACCCAGCACCGCTCCTCCGGGCCGTACCCCTCCCACTCCACGAGATATTGGAGACCCCCATCCGGCGTCTCGAATCAAGGATGGACCTCACAGTGTACGCCGGAGCCCCTCGATGTCCAACGGGGCGGAGGAGTCTCCTCTATCTCATAGTCCTGGAGTGGACCAGCTACCACCGGCCTGAGGAGAGACACATGGAACGAGGGGTTAATATTCCTGTAATCAATAGGCAGTTCTAGCCTGTAACACACCTCGTTCAACCTCCTCAGGACTTTGAATGGCCCCACAAACCGCCGACCCAGCTTCCGGCAGGGCAGGCGGAGGGGCAGGTTTCTGGTCGAGAGCCAGAATCGATCTCCAGGTGCGTATACAGGCCCCTCACTGCGGTGGAGATCGGCGCTCGTCTTATGCCGACGGATGGCCCGCTGCAGATGAACGTGGGCAGCGTTCCATGTCTCCTCCGAGCGCCGCACCCACTCATCCACCGCAGGGGCCTCGATCTGGCTCTCGTGCCAAGGTGCCAGAACCGGCTGGTACCCTAACACACACTGGAAAGGGGTTAGTTGGGTGGAGGAGTGGCGGAGAGAGTTCTGCGCCATCTCGGCCCACGGAACGTATCTCGCCCACTCCTCCGACCGGCCCTGGCAATAAGACCTCAGAAACCTACCCACATCCTGGTTGACACGTTCAACCTGCCCATTACTCTCCGGGTGGTAACCCGAGGTAAGGCTCACCGAAACCCCCAACCGTTCCATAAAGGCTCTCCACACTCTGGAGGTGAACTGGGGGCCTCGATCAGACACTATATCCTCGGGTACCCCGTAATGCCGGAAGACATGGGTAAACAGAGCCTCAGCGGTCTGTAGGGCAGTAGGGAGACCCGGCATGGGAAGGAGACGACAGGCCTTCGAGAACCGATCCACAACGACCAGGATGGTAGTATTCCCCTGTGAGGGGGGAAGGTCTGTAACAAAGTCCACCGAGAGGTGGGACCAGGGTCGTTGTGGAACGGGCAGGGGTTGTAGCTTACCCCTGGGCAAATGTCTGGGCGCCTTACACTGTGCACACACCGAACAGGAGGAGACATAAACCCTCACATCCCTGGCTAACGTTGGCCACCAGTACTTAGTGCTAAGGCAGTGAACTGTCCGGCCGATACCTGGATGTCCAGAGGAGGGGGACGTATGAGCCCAATAAATGAGGCGATCGCGTACCTCGAGCGGAACGTACGTCCGACCCACAGGACACTGTGGAGGACTTGGGTCGGTGCGTAACGCCCGCTCGATCTCTGCATCGACCTCCCACACCACCGGTGCCACCAGACAAGACTTTGGTAGTATGGGAGTGGGCTCAACGGACCTCTCCTCCGTGTCATACCGCCGAGACAGGGCATCTGCCTTCCCGTTCTGGGACCCAGGGATGTAAGTGATTTTAAACACAAACCGGGCTAGAAACATAGTCCAGCGGGCCTGGCGAGGATTCAGTCTCCTAGCTGCCCGGATGTACTCCAGGTTACGGTGGTCCGTCAAAATGAGGAAAGGGTGTTGAGCCCCCTCAAGCCAATGCCTCCACACCTTTAGGGCCTGTACCACGGCTAACAGCTCCCTGTCCCCTACGTCATAATTCCGCTCCGCCGGACTGAGCTTCTTAGAATAAAAAGCACAGGGGCGGAGCTTAGGTGGTGTGCCAGACCGTTGTGAGAGGACGGCCCCAATACCGGCCTCGGACGCGTCTACCTCTACCTGGAATGGTAAAGCGGGATCCGGATGCGCCAACACCGGCGCCGAGGTAAACAGGTCCTTCAGTCTCCCAAAAGCCCTGTCCGCCTCAGCTGACCACCGCAAGCGCACCGGACCCCCCCCTTCAACAGAGACGTTATGGGAGCTGCCACCTGTCCAAAACCCCGGATAAACCTCCGGTAATAATTCGCAAAACCCAAGAACTGTTGCACCTCTTTCACAGTGGTTGGGGTTTGCCAATCTACGCACAGCTGACACCCGGTCAACCTCCATCTTCACCCCTGACGCAGACAACTGATAACCCAAAAAGGAGACCGACTTCTGAAAGAACAGACATTTCTCTGCCTTGACATATAGGTCGTGCTCCAACAGCCTCCTCAACACTCGGCGCACCAGGGCTACATGCTCTGCTCGGGTAGAACTGTACACCAGAATATCGTCGATGTACACGACTACTCCCCTGTCCCTGCATGTCCCGGAAAATCTCATCGACGAAGGATTGGAAGACTGAGGGAGCATTCATTAACCCATATGGCATGACGAGATACTCGTAATGACCAGAGGTCGTGCTAAACGCTGTCTTCCATTCATCGCCCTCTCTAATGCGCACCAAGTTATATGCGCTCCTGAGATCCAATTTTGTGAAGAACTGAGCACCGTGTAATGATTCCGTCATAGTCGCAATCAGAGGAAGTGGATAGCTGTACTTCACCGTAATCTGATTGAGACCGCGGTAATCAATACACGGGCGCAGACCTCCATCTTTTTCTTCACAAAAAGAAGCTTGAGGAAGCGGGTGAAGTGGAGGCCCGTATGTATCCCTGTCTCAGAGACTCGGCGATGTAAGTTTCCATTGCCTTCCTCTCCTCTTGAGACAAGGGATACACATGGCTCCGCGGGAGGGCTGCTCCTAACTGGAGATCTATCGCACAATCCCCCTGTCTATGAGGCGGCAGCTGCGCCGCCCTAGTCTTACTAAACACCAGTTTCAAATCCTCATACTCGGGGGGAATATGCAGTGCAGGCATTAGATTCGGACTTTCCACCGAGGTCGCCCCTATGGAAACACCCAGACACAGCCCCTCACACTGAGCAGACCACCCTTTAAGAGCTTTCTCTCGCCACGAAATAGTAGGGTCATGGGTAATCAACCAGGGAAGCCCCAGCACCACCGGATACGCAGGAGAGTCAATCAGATAGAGCTGAATCGTCTCCTCATGACCCCCCTGCGTCACCATCTTAAGGGGCGCTGTGACCTCCCTAATCAACCCAGATCCTAACGGACGGCTATCTAGGGCATGTACAGGGAAAGGCTTATCAACGGGAAGGAGAGGAATCCCTAATTCTACACAGAACTGGCGATCTACAAAGTTCCCAGCTGCGCCTGAATCGACTAGCGCCTTATGCTGGGAACGAGGTGCTACCTGTGGAAAACAAACAGGCAAGGTTATGTGAACGACAGAAAGCTCTGGGTAAGTAGGGCGCCTACTCACCTGGGAGGACTCCCCAATGCGTGGCCTGCCTTCACCTCCACCGGGGGACCTTCCCCAACACCTAGCCGCGGTGTGCCCTCCACGGCCACAGTTGGTGCAGGGGACGGCCCCCCTCGGGTTCCTACTCCTCCTTTCTCTAGCGCCAGCACCTCCGAGCTCCATAGGGCTCGGCTCGGAGGTGCTGGAGGGTGAAATGGGCGACCCCCATCCGGGACGTCCACGGGTGGCGAGCAGGGTGTCCAACCGAATGGCCATGTCGACTAGTTGGTCAAACGTCAACCTGGTATCCCTGCACGCCAACTCTCTTTGGACGTCCTCTCGGAGGCTACAACGGAAGTGGTCTATGAGGGCCCGCTCATTCCACCCTGCATCTGCCGCTAGAGTCCGGAATTCCAGGGCAAAATCCTGTGCGCTCCTCATCCCCTGTCGGAGGTAGAACAGACGCTCCCCCGCCGCCTTCCCTTCTGGTGGATGGTCGAACACGGCCCGGAAGCGGCGGGAGAACTCCGCATAGGTGACGGTAGCGGCGTCCATTCTCCTCCATTCGGCGTTGGCCCACTCCAACGCCTTGCCGGTGAGACAGGAGATGAGGGCGGAAACGCTCTCGTGTCCCGAGGGCGCCGGGTGTACGGTGGCGAGGTAGAGCTCCACCTGTAGCAGGAACCCTTGACACCCGGCAGCGGAGCCGTCGTACGCCCTCGGGAGCGAGAGCCGAATCCCACTGGGTTCCGGAATGTGGACAGGAGGACTGACCGATGGGGATGGTCCGGTAGGTGGGGGCGTGGGTACCCCGCTGCTTTCCCATCGGTGGAGAGTGTTCATCACCCGATCCAAGGCGTGACCGATCTGGTTAATCCGGTCCTCCTGCCCACGAAGACGGTCCTCCATGACCTCTGTCGGCGCGGGTGCTCCTGCTGACTCCATGATGAGATGTGGTATTCTGTCAGTAGCTGAGTGTAGATGCGGTGTGGAAATCAAGCGCAGGAAACACGGGCGTTCGTGAACAGACTTTAGTAAACAAAAGCAGCACCAAACAGGCGAACAGCCAACCCAACCGGGAGGCAAAATACAAATTACGCACAATAAACACGGTGCGTAAAATGACGATAGCGCACACAGTGCGGACTCTCGAAAAACAACAAAACACGAGAGTAATACAGAGAGCAACAGCGTGACAATAACCAATCACACATAACACCTGGCCCCACACACGAAAACTAAATAGGCAACCAAATCAAACACTAACAAGGGACAGGTGTACAAACAGACAAAACCAAACAAACATGAAACATCGAACGGTGGCAGCTAGTACTCCGGGGACGACGACCGCCGAAGCCTGCCCGAACAAGGAGGAGGAGCAGCCTCGGCCGAAACCGTGACAGTTACCTGTATAAAAGACACCTGGGAGCCAGAAATCTTTCTGATTGAGAGGGGGTCAAATACTTATTTCCCTCATTAAAATGCAAATCAATTTATAACATTTTTGACATGTGTTTTTCTGGATTTTTTTTGCTGTTATTCTGTCTCTCACTGTTCAAATAACCCTACCATTAAAATTATAGACTGATCATGTCTTTGTCAGTGGGCAAACGTACAAAATCAGCAGGGGATCAAATACTTTTTTCCCTCACTGTATATATATATATATATATATATATATATATATATATATATTTGCGCCCATCTCAGTGAACTAATCCATTGTGGAGGCCTAGACTAAAAGCCAATTTATGCTTGATTTGAAAATGGGGTTGGAGGCTCCATATCGAGGGCATGACGCAATTTCTAAGCCTCCAGAGGCATACAGAGGCCAAACCGAGCTCTGTACCGCATAGCCATGGGCCTCCCAAATGTTGTAACAATGCGGAGGGCTCTGTATAGCTCTGCATTGACATGATATTCTTCTTATCAGGACTTGGACTGAAATAGGTGCCAGTACTCATTTTGGGGGCTGAAACTGTTTACATTTAGGTGCAGGAGCTCCACAATACTTTTGAGCTCATATTCAATAAGAGGAACAGGAGCTCAAGCAGTAGAACTCTGAGGTGCCGGTACTCAGCTCCGGTGAGCTCCAGCCCAAGTTAAACACTGCTTCTTATCCCTTAAATAGCCAACAGCTCTGTCTGTCCCGAGCTCACTGGCGTGGGAAACTCTTAAGGGCCCAGAATATTTTATACAATGTTGCAAATTCGCTAGCTCAAGCTTCCAGACCCAAGTTAATAGTGGATACAATGTTTCAAGTTCCTTGCAGACAGGCCATGTGATGCCAATGTGATTTATATAATATTTATTTTAATCAGGATATTTTCTACCTGCAGGCTGCAATGTTTTTATTTGTTGGCTTTATGTAGGCTATTTTTACATAGTTGGCAATGGCAATAGAAGTACATTTTTAGGTTTGTATAATTTTTCATTTAGATTTTGATAGAATTTTGATTAACCACATGACAATGATTTTGAGATATGAAGACTTCATTATAAATTAAATGAAACTCTTTCACGAACATGTGCATATGAAAACCATCACTGGCACGCAGGTCGGTAGAAATGGTAAGATAAATTGGCATTCCACAATTGGCATTCCGCGTAGCCTATTACCGGCAACTTCAGGAGAGTAACTGCAAAAGCCAGAAGGAGCGGGAGGAGAATAGTTGGGTCAGGTTACGTTTTTTTCTTCTGCTGGTTATCTAGATCTCTGGCTCCCTCTTGAGGCATCAAACCGTAAGCTTAAAGTGTCAGACAAGTTCAGTTGATTTTATTAAAACACATTGGGTGTGTCTATATATGGCAAAATACACGTTTAAACATTTTAAGCAATCGATTGGTTGAAAGAACAGAAGACTTTCGGTCAACTAAGATTTTTTTTAGTCGGGGACAACCCTAAAACCAATAGAATAATCTTAAAATGAATTCTAAAACTCACAGGCAGCCAGTGCAGAGACCTTAAAACCGGTGTAATGTGTGCTCGCCGTCTGGTCTTGGTGAGTACATGTGCTGCAGCATTCTGTATGTTTTGCAGTTGACCAATGGCTTTCTTGGGTAGACCAGACAGGAGAGCATTACATTAGTCAAGCCTGTTTGTAATAAAAGCATGGATGAGTCTCTCTGTATCAGCCTGAGATAGAAACGTCCACACCTTGGCAATGTTCCTCAGGTGGTAAAAAAACTATTTTGGTCACATTCCTATTTTGGTCACCTGGGTTTTTTACCTGGTGTTTTATCTTTATTGCCCGTGAATTACAATGCGTGGCCAGATTCTCTCTCTGTACTTTGGCTCCAATAATATGTACCTCAGTCTTGTCTTGATTTAGCTGGAGGAAGTTGTGAGCCATCCAAGTATTTCAATCACGTACAGTCTAATAATGTATCTGTGGAGCTAAAATCCTTGTGACACAGAAATGTAAAGTTGTGTATCGTCTGCGTAGCAGTGAAAATCAATGTTGTGCTTTCTGATAACGCTGCCAAGGGGTAACATATATAAACTGAACAATACCGGACCCAAAATGGAACCTTGTGGAATGCCACATGTGATGTCTATTTTCTATTTTCTCTTAGGAGTTATGTTCACCAAGGATGACAAAAGGGTGACAGAAAAACTCTTGACCGGTTAAATAGGTCCTAAACCAATTTAGAACTGGACCGGAGAGGCCAACCCACCTCTCCAGTCTGTCCAGAAGGACATCATGGTCAATAGAGGCCAACCCACCTCTCCAGTCTGTCCAGAAGGACATCATGGTCAACAGAGGCCAACCCACCTCTCCAGTCTGTCCAGAAGGACATCATGGTCAACAGAGGCCAACCCACCTCTCCAGTCTGTCCAGAAGGACATCATGGTCAACAGAGGCCAACCCACCTCTCCAGTCTGTCCAGAAGGACATCATGGTCAACAGAGGCCAACCCACCTCTCCAGTCTGTCCAGAAGGACATCATGGTCAACAGAGGTCAACCCACCTCTCCAGTCTGTCCAGAAGGACATCATGGTCAACAGAGGCCAACCCACCTCTCCAGTCTGTCCAGAAGGACATCATGGTCAACAGAGGCCAACCCACCTCTCCAGTCTGTCCAGAAGGACATCATGGTCAACAGAGGCCAACCCACCTCTCCAAGAGCACAAGGACAGAGAGCTGTTTGGCATCTGTGTTGGCTTTAACTAAGGCTGTCTCTTTTCTGTGGTCGGCACGAGAACCAGATTGGATTATTAATTTTTTTATACAGTTGGTACAGCTGTTTGAATTTTGCTTAGAAATGGAAGGTTGGAGATTGGGTTAAGAGCTGAAGAATCTAGATGGCTTTTCTTCAGAAGGGGTTTCACCACGCAGTTCTTAGTGCAGTGGGGAAAGTGCCTGTGAACAGGGAGTGATTAACAATAGCTTGCACTTCTTCAGATATTCAATTAAAAACTGTTTTGAAGAAGGTAGTGGGGATAGGATCGAGAAAGCAGGTAGAAGGCTTAAGTTGTGATGTCACTTTCTTGAGCATGTCTGTGTCAACCAGGGAAAATAAATCCATCGTGCCTTTGCGTGGTAGGCTAGGGCACATATCATCAAACTTCTCACCAGGCCTTGCTTGACTGATACCCAGCCTAATGTTGGTTATCTTATCTCTGAAATATGCCTCAAACTCATCACATTTAGATGTGGAGGAAAGTTCACATAGGTTTGCGGGGGTAGGATTTATCAGGCCATCAATGGTCGAGAAGAGCACATTATTAGTGATCAAGTTTTTTAAATGATCCCGTCTGGCATTTCTAACTGCCTTGTTATATATGCCAAGTATCTGTAGCTGTATCTGTATATGCCAGTGGTCCTCTGTAGCTCAGCTGGTAGAGCACGGCGCTTGTAACGCTAAGGTAGTGGGTTCGATCCCCGGGACCACACATACACAAAAAAAAAAAAATGTATGCACGCATGACTGTAAGTCGCTTTGGATAAAAGCGTCTGCAAAATGGCATATTATTATTATTATCTCTCTCAGAATATCATAATGTACCTACAACTTTGACTTTCTCCACTTCCGCTCTGCCTTTCTGCAATGTCTCTTTAATTGATTAGTTTCCTCACTCATCCAAGGGGCTTTCCGTTTGGATGTGGCCCATCCAAGGGGCTCTCCGTTTGGATGTGGCCCATCCAAGGGGCTCTCCGTTTGGATGTGGCCCATCCAAGGGGCTCTCCGTTTGGATGTGGCCCATCCAAGGGGCTCTCCGTTTGGATGTGGCCCATCCAAGGGGCTCTCCGTTTGGATGTGGCCCATCCAAGGGGCTCTCCGTTTGGATGTGGCCCATCCAAGGGGCTCTCTGTTTGGATGTGGCCCATCCAAGGGGCTCTCCGTTTGGATGTGGCCCATCCAAGGGGCTCTCCGTTTGGATGTGGCCCTTTTCAGCTTTACTGGAGCTATGGCATCAATGGTTGCCCTTCATTTGCTATTAAAGTTATCAACTACATCATCACAAGAGGAAGGCAGAATAGGTGATGGAGTGTTGTTCATACACTCAATTAAATCTGTAGTAACTTCAGAGGTAAGATAGTGTTTCTTAATAATACGTTCAGTATTACCCTGTGCTACAGTGCCTTGCAAAAGTATTCATCCCCCTTGGCCTTTTTCCTATTTTGTTGCATTACAACCTGTAATTTAAATTGATTTTTATTTGGATTTCATGTAATGGACATACACAAAATAGTCCAAATTGGTGAAGTGAAATGAAAAAATAAATAAATAACTGAAAAGTGGTGCGTGCATATGTATTCACCCCCTTTGCTATGAAGCCCCTAAATAGGATCTGGTGCAACCAATTACCTTCAGAAGTCACATAATTAGATAAATAAAGTCCACCTGTGTGCAATCTAAGTGTCACATGATCTGTCACATGATCTCAGTATATTTACACCTGTTCTGAAAGGCCCCAGAGTCTGCAACACCACTAAGCAAGGGGCACCACCAAGCAAGCGGCACCATGAAGACCAAGGAGCTCTCCAAACAGGTCAGGGACAAAGTTGTGGAGAAGTACAGATCAGGGTTGGGTTATAAAAAAATATCAAAAACTTTGAACATCCCACGGAGCACCATTAAATCCATTATTAAAAAATGGAAAGAATATGGCACCACAACAAACCTTCCAAGAGAGGGCCGCCCACCAAAACTCACGGACCAGGCAAGGAGGGCAATCAGAGAGGCAACAAAGAGACCAAAGATAACCCTGAAGGAGCTGGAAAGCTCCACAGCGGAGATTGGAGTATCTGTCCATAGGACCACTTTAAGCCGTACACTCCACAGAGCTGAGCTTTATGGAAGAGTGGGCAGAAAAAAGCCGTTGCTTAAAGAAAAAAATAAGCAAACACGTTTGGTGTTCGCCAAAAGGCATGTGGGAGACTCCCCAAACATATGGAAGAAGGTACTCTGGTCAGATGAGACTAAAATTGAACTTTTTGGCCATCAAGGAAAACGCTATGTCTGGTGCAAACCCAACACCTCTCATCACCCCGAGAACACCATCCCCACAGTGAAGCATGGTGGTGGCAGCATCATGCTGTGGGATGTTTTTCATCATCAGGGACTGGGAAACTGGTCAGAATTGAAGGAATGATGGATGGCGCTAAATACAGGGAAATTCTTGAGGGAAACCTGTTTCAGTCTTCCAGAGATTTGAGACTGGGACGGAGGTTCACCTTCCAGCAGGACAATGACCCTAAGCGTACTGCTAAAGCAACACTTGAGTGGTTTAAGGGGAAACATTTAAATGTCTTGGAATGGCTAGTCAAAGCCCAGACCTCAATCCAATTGAGAATCTGTGGTATGACTTAAAGATTGCTGTACACCAGCGGAACCCATCCAACTTGAAGGAGCTAGAGCAGTTTTGCCTTGAAGAATGGGCAAAAATCCCAGTGGCTCGATGTGCCAAGCTTATAGAGACATACCCCAAGAGACTTGCAGCTGTAATTGCTGCAAAAGGTGGCTCTACAAAGTATTGACTTTGGGGGGGTGAATAGTTATGCACTCTCATGTTTTCATTTTTTTTGTCTTCTTTTTTGTTTGTTTCACAAGAAAAAATATTTTGCATCTTCAAAGTGGTAGGCATGTTGTGTAAATCAAATGATACAAACCCCCCAAAAATCTATTTTAATTCCAGGTTGTAAAGCAACAAAATAGGAAAAATGCCAAGGGGGGTGAATACTTTTCGCAAGCCACTGTATCTAGTGTTTAAAAAAAAGTAAATCTCACTTTTTTGTGCCCCTGGTCTGGAAATGGTCATATTTTTTGAGCTATTTTCAACTTCAGTATCCAAAATGTTCTGGCTGCTCCCATTGGATATAGTCATTTCAAAAGTGTACAACGCTGAAAGTAGGGCTTAGGTATTTAAAAGCTCTCGTATGGTGTTTGTCATTAGAGTTTTGGTGGGCACTATGCTGGCCCAAAGGCTCCATGGTCACAATATAGCTAGATTATCAATCAGAATGTCATGGCAATTTTCTACCACAATTAATTTGACCATGACATGACTGTAAGTCGCTTTGGATAAAAGCGTCTGCTAAATGGATTATTATTATTATTATGGTAACAGAGGAGCTACTGCCTGAAGTCTCTGGATCTGCAGATAGATACAGAGAGGATATTGGCTCAACACTCACCTTCCAATCAGTGTTGGCAACTCGATAGCATTGGAAATGACACCCTTCAAGTACTGAGCAAATGCCCAAATTAATTAAATGGCCTTAATTTGCATTGCGAATGTTGCTTTGATGGTCGTGATCAACAGTACAAATGTATGAGTGGTAATGAAATATTTTTTATGATCCAGCAGAGGGCAGTAATCTACCTTCTATAACTGAGCAGCCCACATGAGCAGGGGCAGGTTGCAGGAGGTTTAGGCTTGAGATCCAAAGGCCTTGAATTCACACAAAATGTGCCTATAATCCAGGGTTTCCCAAACTCTGTCCTCGGGACCACAAGGGGTGTACGTTTTGGTTTTTTGCCCTAGCACTACACAGCAGATTCTATTAATCATCAAGCTTTTATATAATTTGATTCAGCTATGTAGCGTTTGGGCAAAAACCAAAATGTGCGCCCCTTGTGGTCCCGAGGACAGAGTTTGGGAAACGCTGCGGAATCCAAATGGAGCAGTTTGAGGGGCATTACTCGGTGTTAAGTCATTAAACCCACAGCCACATGTCTGAAACGTTTTACCTGCTGTCACTATACTATCCACCTAAAGTGCAACACATCCTCCTGTTTCCTAAAAAGAAATATGAACACAGAGCAGTTTACAAGCTACATGTCAAATATAACACCAGAATTGGATGACCTTCCCTTAGATATAAATCAACACAAGAAAAAAAACACTATAGATCTGGAGAGAAAGTTACTTTGCCAAATGTGAGATGTCTATCTCTAAACCTGTTGGAAACACGTATGACATGTGTATTAGCAGATAATGGCAATGCCCCATTCTCCACATATCTACCAGTGATATCAATGCTGTGGCAATGCATATTGATATGGCCTATAGTGGTGACAGACTGTACTGTCAAACAAAGCTGAGAGTGAAAGACTATTTGAGATGCACACGTCCACGAGTAAGTCTTTGTCAGAGCTAACAAGCCACAACTGAACGACGTATGTCATTTTGTTTCTAAACTCAGTTAAAAAAAACTGTAGACTATTTTGTGCTTAACTTTCAGAAACATGAACTTTAAGAAACATTAACACTAGAAAAAAATGGTTCTGAAAAATGTCAAGGTAGGAGATCCTTCATCACAGCCAGGGCTTCCCCCAGACTGACCACCCGCTGGGTTTCTGGTGGACCCTCTGCCGAGCACTTTAGGCACTGTGATGAGTTCTGTGCCCACTCTCTCCCACAGGCATAGCACCCCCTTCTGGTTATTGTGATAAAATTCATAATGCAGTTTCAAAATTGATATAGCAAGGTAAACGATCCTGGATGAAATGAACACATTTACGAAGAGGGAATGACATAGGAGGACTATCTAGGGGGGGCTAGGCGAAATGGGAAACAGGGAAACATGGTTTCTGGGGGAGGATGACGGTGGATGGGTGGGGACTGGGGCAGCAATGGGTTGGGGTTATCTTTGTATGCATTTCTTTGATTGTTTTTGTACCTGTAACCCCCGCCTTTGAAAAAAAAGACGGTCACAACCAAAAATTGAGTTAGAACCTATTAAACCTGCTCAGGAGGGAATGGCATCTCTTCCTCCTACAAAGGGATTCTTGCAACCTTGTTACAGGCTTTGGTTTTTCCATTTATATTCTGATTGGTGTCACCTCGTTAGTCAGTCTGTATTACACCTTGCTGGTTGGTCCTCTCGTTAGTGGGAAGGTGTTTCACCTGTGCTGGGCCAGGTGCTATTTAAGAGCGGCTGGCCCGATGCTCTACTGGTCTTGAGAGATGTGGAGGGTTAACGCCGTTAGTTGGCGCACCCTGGTTGAGTTCTAGTCAAACAATCCTGTATCGGTTCTTTCCTGTTCTTGTTTTGCTCCACTTTTTGGTTTGCTTCCTGTCTTTCAGTTTTGGTCTGGGGTTTTTTAATTTTGTTTGTCTGTTCTTGGGCAAATGTAGTGGGCGCTCATGGTGGGGTCTTTTAGGTCCCAGTTGTTGTTGCTAGTCAACTTCCAGTGGACCCCCCATGAGTGTCTCTGAACCCCTCCTGAACCCCTCCTAAAACCCTGCCTGTTTTGGTTGTTGGTCAGTGACTCTTTGTTAGTTCCCCTTTCTATTTGAGTGACAATTTTTGCTTTTCTTGCTGGTGAACGTACAACCTCAACACAATGACCTAGTAATATAGAGGAAAGATACACCAGAATTGGAATCAGAATGACCATATTTCAGGTCTAGGAGTGCCCAGGGGGAAGGGTGTAGGGGCTAGGGGTCTAGAGTGATATATGCTGTCGTTACAGTCAGTGTCTCATTAGAACCCTCTCATTGGGCTCCTCAGTGACTCATTAGAACCCTCTCATTGGGCTCCTCAGTGACTCATTAGAACCCTCTCATTGGGCTCCTCAGTGTCTCATTAGAACCCTCTCATTGGGCTCCTCAGTGTCTCATTAGAACCCTTTCATTGGGCTCCTCAGTGTCTCATTAGAACCCTCTCATTGGGCTCCTCAGTGTCTCATTAGAACCCTCTCATTGGGCTCCTCAGTGACTCATTAGAACCCTCTCATTGGGCTCCTCAGTGACTCATTAGAACCCTCTCATTGGGCTCCTCAGTGACTCATTAGAACCCTCTCATTGGGCTCCTCAGTGACTCATTAGAACCCTCTCATTGGGCTCCTCAGTGACTCATTAGAACCCTCTCATTGTTCCTAGGTGGAATGCATGACATACACAACCAGGACCTTAGCAACCTTGTTGCATTCCGCTCAGGCACACCGAGAGTGACGACTGAGAGTGAGACAGACTATTGTTGACGTCATCACTCCTTATCAGTGAGACTGGATCAAATCAAATCAAATTTTATTTGCCACATGCGCCGAATACAACAGGTGTAGAGATTACCGTGAAATGCTTACTTACAGCCCTTAACCAACAGTGCATTAATTTTTTTTAATAAAAAAGTAAAATAAAACAACAACAAAAAAGTGTTGAGAAAAAAAGAGCAGAAGTAAAATAAAATAACAGTAGGGAGGCTATATATACAGGAGGGTACCGGTGCAGAGTCAATGTGCGGGGGCACCGGCTAGTTGAGGTAGTTGAAGTAATATGTACATGTGGGTAGAGTTAAAGTGACTATGCATAAATAATTAAGAGTAGCAGCAGCGTAAAAATATGGGGTGGGGGTGGGTGGGGGGACAGTGCAAATAGTCCAGGTAGCCATGATTAGCTGTTCAGGAGTCTTATGGCTTGTGGGTAGAAGCTGTTGAGAAGTCTTTTGGACCTAGACTTGGCGCTCCGGTACCGCTTGCCATGCAGTAGCAGAGAGAACAGTCTATGACTAGGGTGGCTCAAGTGAATTTTGAGGGCCTTACTCTGACACCGCCTGGTATAGAGGTCCTGGATGGCAGGAAGCTTGGCCCCAGTGGTGTACTGGGCCGTACGCACTACCCTCTGTAGTGCCTTGCGGTCGGAGGCCGAGCAGTTGCCATACCAGGCGGTGATACAACCAGTCAGGATGCTCTCGATGGTGCAGCTGTATAACTTTTTGAGGATCTGAGGACCCATTCCAAATCTTTTCAGTCTCCTGAGGGGGAATAGGCTTTGTCGTGCCCTCTTCACGACTGTCTTGGTGTGTTTGGACCATGATAGTTCGTTGGTGATGTGGACACCAAGGAACTTGAAGCTCTCAACCTGTTCCACTACAGCCCTGTCGATGAGAATGGGGGCGTGCTCAGTCCTCTTTTTTTTTTCTGTAGTCCACAATCATCTCCTTTGTCTTGGTCACGTTGAGGGAGAGGTTGTTATCCTGGCACCACACGGCCAGGTCTCTGACCTCCTCCCTATAGGCTGTCTCATCGTTGTCGGTGATCAGGCCTACCACTGTTGTGTCGTCGGCAAACTTAACGATGGTGTTGGAGTCGTGCCTGGCCATGCAGTCATGGGTGAACAGGGAGTACAGGAGGGGGCTGAGCACGCACCCCTGAGGGGCCCCCGTGTTGAGGATCAGCGTGGCAGACGTGTTGGGGAGACTGGAGACGTGAGAAACTCTGGGTTTTTATTAACATATCTATAGATCCTGAACCCAGCCACACCTCCCACTGGGGTAAAACAATAGAAATACACTGAAGCAGACCCCAGGTTTGGGCTCAGACAGGTATGGTTACTGTATTCTATTATTTTCTCCTACTGACTGCTCCCCCTGGTGGCTGTGAGAGGAAGGAGCAGGCTGAAGGTGTCCTTGAACAGATCCTTCTCTACTGTGGGGAAAAAACATGAAAACTAAAACCACAGATAGAACAATGAGCCAGATACTTCACCGGATGTATAAATGTGAAGCATCTGGTTGGTGTTTCCACTCACTACCAAATATGGTGATGAGAGGAAGCCCAGTGACCGGCAGTGGGAGAATTGTATCAATGAAACATTTGATCTCCATACAGTTTTCTGTTTCCAAAACAAGAATCAATAACAAACAGAGTGGGCTGCGTTTTTAAAACTTGAAATGAGTTATTGTACACTCGCACTTCACATAGTAGGCGTTCCGTAACGGAAATATGCAAATAAATGCTAGAACACGCCAATAGAATCTCACTAGCTCGTGATCGGCTCTGCCCACCTCCTTGCTTGTTCTGTCCACTATGATTCATTTGCTCCCATTTTAAACGACAAGCTTTGGTCTATCTTGGGTTAGTTCTAAAAAAATGTTTTGCTAAAACAACTACTGCATGCATACTGCATCACACAAAATGGTTGTCATTCAAGGGATATGACTCAAAATGACATCATCTGCTGATTTACCAGACTGACTCCCTCATCAGCAGGGAAGGAAATTAACACCAGCCACCAGCTGGTAGAGTTTGGCATTGGCTGGTTGAATGTATATTCTTACCAGGCACATTGGCGGGTTGTCACTCAGTTCAATCCAAAGCCCACATGCAAAACATGTGCATGCGTTTTCTATGATTTATCTTCATTATTTTCGGAAGAAAATGTGGGCATCCACCAGCCAGCCTGCTCATCAGTTACCATCTGTGATAACTACGTTTCTGTCTTGAACCTGTGTATGCTGGTTTTTTTCCCGTGACTTCCCCCTGTTACAGATAGGTAGAAAACCTCAAAGACCAATGGCTGTGTTACATTTGGTGATGAGAGCAGCAATAGCGGTAAAATAATGCATTTTTCAAGGAATAGTTTTTGGTAGAATTGAAGGGGGAAAAAAAAAACAGTGTATTGATCATAGAGGTATTGATTTATAAGATCTCGTGTAGATAGGATGAGATTACGCGAGAGGAACGGCGAGATGTGGGTTTAGGGGGGTTCCACACCACATGACCGCGCTCTCATTCCCTTCTGCGTAGCGACGCTAGAGTGTGTTCCGGAGCTAGACTCGGCACACATTTTATTATCAAAAAACAAAAAACTAAAAAAATAAACACAGGGGAAGAATATTTTTGTAAGAAAAAAAAAAACTCGGTGAAGCAGGACTAACAAGTAACCCGTCGAAAATAGGACGAGAATTCGAAGAAGGCCATTTTGCTCCCTTGATAACATTATCGTTGAAGGCGTGGGTGATTTCATATTGATAGCTAGCTAACTGCTGCGGAAAAAAATACTTTTTTTTTTTTATAGATATAACTAGCAGTTTATCGGAATTGTCGATATCGCATCTGTTGTTATTGTAACGTTAACTAGTCGTAGTTTAAGAATATTGTAACTACTAGCAACTTTAGTCCGAAATTATTTTCCCAGAAGGTAACGTTAGCCGGCCCGCATTGCTTTTTAGGCCTGATTGCGAGGTAACGTTAAACCTTTTTAGCAAATAACGAATCTTCGGCGTCACCAGAGACCATTTTGCAGACGTTAGCCTGACAACGTAACGTTTTTTTTTCCCCCCAGCGTATTTTTATTTAAAAACGTCGTCTTGACAAAACAAGCCAGCAGACATGAATCCGAGCGCGCCCAGTTACCCGATGGCCTCACTCTACGTCGGCGACCTGCACCAGGATATCACCGAGGCCATGCTGTACGAGAAGTTCAGCCCCGCCGGGCCTATCCTCTCCATTCGAGTCTGCAGGGACATGATCACTCGTCGATCCCTCGGATATGCCTACGTTAACTTCCAACAGCCAGCCGATGGTAAGAATTGATGATTTAAAAAAACAACGTATTTCATGTTAATTTATGGATGCGCCAATGAAAATATAACATGACGTGGCTCGCACGTTCACGTTGCACCAAAAATGGCAACCCGTGGGATGAATAACATTAGGTCATCCAGTTGGACTTGGTTTCAGTTCAGCTAGCTATGTAGGCCAACTAGTCTTTGAGTGTCCTAATTTGCTGTAGCGTTAGATTCAATGATTCATTGGAGTATCAGCTGCATCACTGCTACAATATGACTCTCAGATCCACCTCTACGCAGACGACACCATTTTGTATACATCTGGCCCTTCATTGGACACTGTGTTAACAAACCTCCAAACGAGCTTCAATGCCATACAACAATCCTTCAGTAGCCTCCAACTGCTCTTAAACACTAGTAAAACTAAATGCATGCTTTTCAATCGAACGCTGCTGGCACCCGCCCACCCGACTAGAATCACCACTCTCGACGGGTCTGACCTAGAGTATGTGGACAACTACAAATACCTAGGTGTCTGGTTAGACTGTAAACTCTCCTTCCAGACTCACATTAAGAATCTCCAATCCAAAGTTACATCTAGAATCGGCTTCCTATTTCGCAACAAAGCCTCCTTCACTCATGTTGCCAAACATGCCCTCATAAAACGGACTATCCTACCGATCCTTGACTTAATAAATAAATAAATAATATGCCATTTAGCAGACGCTTTTATCCAAAGCGACTTAGTCATGCGTGCATACATTTTTGTGTATGGGTGGTCCCGGGGATCGAACCCACTACCTTGGCGTTACAAGCGCTGTGCTCTACCAGCTGAGCTACAGAGGACTTCTGCGATGTCATTTACAAAATAGCCTCCAACACTCTACTCAGCAAATTGGATGTAGTCTATCACAGTGCCATCCGTTTTGTCACCAAAGCCCCATATACTACCCACCACTGTGACCTGTACGCTCTTGTTGGCTGGCCCTCACTACATATTCGTGGTCAAACCCACTGGCTCCAGGTCATCTATAAATCACTGCTAGGCAAATCCCTGCCTTATCTTAGCTCATTGGTCACCATAGCAGCACCCACCAGCAGGTATATCTCACTGGTCATTCCCAAAGCCAACACCTCCTTTGGCCGCCATTCCTTCCAGTTCTCTGCTGCCAATGACTGGAACGAACAGCAAAAATCTCTGAAGCTGGAGACTCTTATCTCCCTCACTAACTTTAAGCATCAGTTGTCAGAGCACCTTACCGATCACTGCACCTGTACACAGCCCATCTGAAATTAGCCCACCCAACTACCTCATCCCCATATTGTTATTTATTTTGCTAATTTGTACCCCAGTATCTCTATTTGCACATCATCTCTTGCACATCTATAATTCCAGTGTTAATACTAATTGTAATTATTTTGCACTATAGCCTATTTATTGCCTTACCTCCATAACTTGCTACATTTGCACACACTCTATATATATATATATATTTTTTTTTTTACCCCATATGTAACTCTGTGTTGTTTTTTATCGCACTGCTTTGCTTTATCTTGGCCAGGTCGCAGTTGTAAATGAGAACTTGTTCTCAACTGGCTTACCTGGTTAAATAAAGGTGAAATAAATAAATACAATATTCTCCCCCCACATACAATGGAGCAGTTTCCTTCAACAGCATTCTAATGGTATGGCTCCCGATATGTTCCTAGCTGAACGTGCCCTGGACACCATGAACTTCGACGTCATCAAGGGGAGACCTCTGCGCATCATGTGGTCTCAGCGCGACCCTTCCCTGAGGAAGAGTGGGGTGGGCAACATCTTCATCAAGAACTTGGACAAGTCCATTGACAACAAGGCCCTCTACGACACCTTCTCGGCCTTCGGCAACATCCTCTCCTGCAAGGTAGGCTGAGAGATGGTTCTGGCCGTGTGGCTGCCATATGCTGTGTTGTTCAGCATGCCGAAACAATGCAGTGGTGTTGGTTGAAGTATGTGTTGAATTGAGTCTGTTTTGATATGCATGATGTTTTAAAAAAAACAATTGCCTGTGCTCTTTAATGTCCTTTCTCCAAGGTGGTTTGTGATGAGAATGGCTCAAAGGGCTATGGCTTTGTGCACTTTGAGACCCAGGAGGCTGCTGAAAGAGCCATTGAGAAAATGAACGGCATGTTGCTCAATGACAGAAAAGTGTAAGTGTGATCAAGTCCACCTTTACCAACTTGGACATATTAAATAATAGATGGGTCCAACGTTAGTGCAGCAATAACTCAAACGTACAGAGATGTAACCGAGTTGTAAAAGGGAACTGGTTTTCATTTAACTCCTGGTTCAAGAATGGTTAAATAATAGCAGGATTTGTTTTTGTGTGAGTTCTAACTTTAATCTTACTAACTCAGGTTTTTCTCAAGTCAACTAATATAGAACGGTTGCTCTGTATCCTTGTGCTTCTCTACTCACTGCCTTGTCAAACTCAATACTCTTCCCTGGGGTTTAGTCTAGATGGTGGTTAATGTAGATGTAACCAACGTTACCAAGCTCGTGTTTCTCTCCCCCCTCTACAGATCGGTAGCCTTTTCTACACCACTGTTCAACTGACAATATTATTTTATTAACACACACACACACAACAGGTTCGTCGGACGCTTCAAATCCCGCAAAGAGCGCGAGGCCGAGCTTGGAGCCAGAGCCAGAGAGTTCACCAATGTGTACATCAAGAACTTTGGAGAAGATATGGATGATGAGAAGCTGAGGGAGCTGTTTGGGAAATATGGTAAGTGTCTGCCACGTGTCGTGTGTCACCCCCAGGGATGTATTCACTAGGACGCTACCAGGACGAAGCGGGGTGGGGGCCTACCTCGTGATGTCCAATAAGAAATGTTTTGTCAAATGTAATGAATGAGTCCAGGCCCAGATGTGTTGATAGTTCCTCTTGTAGTAAATGTTGGTTCCGTAGAATTAGAATTTGATGCCGTTTTGTGTTGGACTCTATCGTTCCGGGACCGGCCCTGAGCATCAGGGTGATGACGGACGACAGCGGGAAGTCCAGAGGGTTCGGCTTCGTCAGCTTTGAGAGGCATGAGGATGCTCAGAGGGTGAGTTGGGCCATACGTTTCCTTATCATCACTGTCTGGATGTTCAAAAGGGCTGAGTGTCCTGGAGAACAGGGTTTCTGACCTCAATGGGACCACCTGGATCCTTATATTTTCTCCTCAGGCTGTAGATGAGATGAACGGGAAGGATTTTAACGGCCGTCAGGTCTACGTGGGCCGCGCCCAGAAGAAAGGAGAGCGCCAGACGGAGTTGAAACGCAAGTTTGAACAGATGAAACAGGACCGCATGACCCGCTACCAGGGGGTCAACCTGTACGTCAAGAATCTGGACGATGGCCTCGACGATGAGCGTCTAAGGAAGGAGTTCTCTCCCTTCGGTACCATCACCAGTGCCAAGGTAACCTCCCTGAGTCAACGTCACCCTCTGATTGAACATTACCTGGAGATGTCAGGAGAAACTTGGGGGATTAAAAATGTAGAATTGCATTGTTAACTTACAACTGTATTAGCACAGTGTGAGAAATGAACTCTACTATATCAGTTGTCTGGGGAGAGAGAGAACTGTGGTGTTAAGCTTATTGCCTGCTCTGCATAGCAGAGAGTCTACAACCGCTGTCATTCAGGTTCAGATACCACTTTAAAAACCACTGTGTATCTAATGTACCTCTCTATAGGTGATGATGGAGGGTGGCCGCAGCAAGGGCTTCGGCTTCGTGTGCTTCTCCTCCCCCGAGGAGGCCACCAAGGCTGTGACGGAGATGAACGGGCGCATCGTGGCCACCAAGCCGCTGTACGTGGCGCTGGCTCAGAGGAAAGAGGAGCGCCAGGCTCACCTCACCAACCAGTACATGCAGAGGATGGCCACCGTCCGGCCCGTACCCAACCCAGTCCTCAACCCCTACCAGCCTGCCCCTCCCTCTGGGTACTTCATGGCTGCCATCCCCCAGACTCAGAACCGTGCCGCCTACTACTCCACCAACCAGCTGGCTCAGCTGAGACCAGGCCCACGCTGGGCCACCCAGGGTGTCAGACCACAGCGTAACTATCTGCATAGTTGACATTTTAGAATTTAACTGCTCGTTTGGTGTGTCAACAGTTCCACTGGAGACTAGAACCTAATTCTCCATCCAGGAAGTTGTTAGATTTTGAATGGTTCCCTTCTACTTCCAGACTTCCAGAACATGCCCAACGCCATGCGTCCGTCCGCCCCCAGACCCCAGACCTTTGGCGCCATGAGGCCCTCGTCCTCTCAGGTGCCACGCATGATGGCCGGCCAGAGAATGGGTGAGTTTAGCTGGTAACCCAGCCCTGCACATAGCTTGGGGATTTTCACAACCACCTCTCATCTTGCTACCATTTACCTGATTATACTGTCTGTTAAAAGATTTTTAAGCCTTGAGACAATTGAGACATGGATTGTGTATGTGTGCCATTCAGAGGGTCAGTGGGCGAGACAAAATATTGAAGTGCCTTTGAACGGGGTATGGTAGTAGGTGCCAGGCGCACCGGTTTGTGTCAAGAACTGCAACGCTGCTGGGCTTTTCACGCTCAACAGTGTCCCGTGTGAATCACGAATGGTCCACCACCCAAAGGACATCCAGCCAACTTGACACAACTGTGGGAAGCACCATCCCTGTGGAACGCTTTCGACACCTTGTAGAGTCCATGCCCCGACGAATTGAGGCTGTTCTGAGTGTAAAAGGCGGGCGCAACTCTATATTAGGGTGGTGTTCCTAATGTTTTGTCCAACTCAGTATGTCTTGAATATATGAATCTCTCTTGGATGTTGAGCGACTTCCTCCTCCTCCTCTCTCCTCAGCCACCCAGGCCCTGGGCCAGCGGCCTGCCGGGGCGGCGGCTGCATCCCCGGTGAGGATGCCCCAGTACAAGTATGCAGCAGGCGTGAGGAATCCCCAGCAGCACATGGCCAGCCAGCCCCAGGTAATGCAGCAGCCGGCTGTCCACGTCCAGGGGCAGGAGCCTCTGACTGCCTCCATGCTGGCCGCTGCTCCTCCACAGGAACAGAAGCAGATGTTGGGTGAGTTTTTCTTTTTTAAAGTCCCTCTCTTCTGGTCGCTTCTCTTTTTACTGGCCTTTCCGATCTCCAGCTCCTTCAGTTAAAGGTGCTACACGTTGAATTTATTAGAATTTGTGCGTTGTGAATTTCAGAGAATGTCCATAATACATCTGCAGTAATAGTGGAATGATAAGTGTTTCACAATGTTACTTACCCGCCAGTGTTGTGATTGGCTGTGATATTCGCCAATTGATTTCTCCCGCCATTTCCTGGTTGCTGAAATTCGAATAGTTAGCCTAATTTCAATTTATGTGACAAAACAAGCAGTCATTGTGTAGAGAATCATTGTACCGCTGTGAAATATATATTTTCCATAACCAAACGTATTGTATTTTCAGCTGTTTGAAGCTGGTGTACAAAACCACAAGTAAAAGACGCAAAAACTAAACTTCATAACGGGAGGCACAGAACAGATCTACCGCTTCTTAGACTGGCGTTGAATGAGAATGTCATATCTATAACTCACATTTCTATATGAATGTTTGCGGGTCGCCCAAAAAGTTGCATATTGCAGCTTTAAAAGACGATCAACATTTAGGTGCTCTTTGTCAATGATGTTTTCAGTAGAAATGTCTGAACATATGAATTTCAGTGATTCTTATTTTTTGACTGAGACAAGACCCCCCCCAACCTATTACATAAATGGCTGGTGATCCTCTTTCTGTGTCTGGGTCTTTTCCTGATGGTGGATTCTCTCCCCCCCCCACTCCCTCTGCAGGTGAGCGCCTGTTCCCCCTCATCCAGAACATGCACCCCAGCCTGGCTGGAAAGATCACTGGCATGCTGTTGGAGATAGACAACTCTGAGCTGCTCCACATGCTGGAGTCTCCCGAGTCTCTCCGATCCAAGGTGGATGAGGCTGTCGCTGTGCTGCAGGCCCACCAGGCCAAGGAGTCCGCCCAGAAGCCCACCAACCCTGCTGGAGTCCCCAGCTAAGAACTGGTAAGAACCACTTAGAATGTAAATGTTGTATTGTTTAAGCTGTTAAAATGTTACATCGATGTTAGTATGCTACTAATGGTCATGTGTTTTTTGTTTCAGAGACGGAAATCCTTAACTTGCTTCACCGAAGAAAATTTTAGAAAAAATTTAAACATGGAAAAAAACGGAAAACTCTGAAAACATCGCAAAATGATAAAGTCTTTCTTTACAAAAATGAATACACGTTCTGCCAGGTCTAGAGAAGATGAAGCTAGTCCTTGTTATTAAAAGTACAAAAGTTGACAAAAAAAATTGCAAAGCTATCAATTAATTGAAAACGTTTGACAAATGTGACCACAACATTCCATTGTTCTATTTCCTCTTCCTGTCAGTACTCAGAATATCAGCTGTTCAGAGATAACAGATAGCTGACTACTTTGAAAAGTCATTTGGATTGAAAACTGCTTAATAAAGCGATCAAACACTTAAAATGGCTGCCTTTTCCTTGAGATAGTGCATGAACATTCATCAAACCTCTGTAGATTAGTGGATGGCGTTCACGTTATAGTACATCTACTGAAAGGCAGAAGTATTAAGATTATGAGCAATAGTGTTTTCCCACTTTAGTGCACTGTAGTAGGTCATTGAAACACTGAATTGTACTTTGTGAAAATGGTTATTGCAGAGCACTAGCATGGAGTGGCAGGAGCTGAAGTCATCCACTAGGTGGCACTGTAGTTTACTGAAATAATGGAGCTGAATGTGGTGTGCATCTCCAGTTTAGAGATATCCCATCATCTCTGATCACCAGTCGCTTTACGACCTCCCAAATATGGTCTCACTGTCTTCTCTGTAAACTGAGTGTATTCTTCAGAGATGACCAGCGATGTTAAAGGCAGAGGAATGACTAGGCAGCCAGTAATCTTACGTCTGTGACCCTCAGAGATGACCAGCGATGTTAAAGGCAGAGGAATGACTAGGCAGCCAGTAATCTTACGTCTGTGACCCTCACTCCAGTGCTGTGTGTAGTAGACCAGGCCATGTGATTAGAGGCATTCATAAAAGCTAGGACCGCCTTGCATAATTCACTACCAAGCCCCAGTGTAGCAGTGCATTTTATTATTTTTTGGACTACGATACGTGTAATTTAATTCTAAAGGGTGGCAGTAATATGCCAATATATTTGGTGTTTGTAGGATGTGTTACCAAACCAAACAGGAGAGTCACAACTGGCAGATACTGAACAGAGTTGGTTAGTTTCCAGAACTCCCAGTGAGCATCCAGAAAAAGCTGCTTTTTTTTCTGGCTTTTCCTCAACCAGTCCAGACTGTCCAACTGAACTCTGTCCTTGACCTCTCTTGGTTCTGTAATGGTTTATATTCTACCGTAGTGTCATCTTGTCTGTTTGCAGATTATTCAGCCAGTGCTACGCAGTATACCAGTCATACAGAATGGCTCTATTCTCTAGTATTAGCTAGTACAGTGAGGGAAAAAGTATTTGATCCCCTGCTGATTTTGTACATTTGCCCACTGACAAAGAAATGATCAGTCTATAATTTTAATGGTAGGTTTATTTGAACAGTGAGAGACAGAATAAAAATTTTAAAAATCCAGAAAAACATGTCAAAAATGTTATAAATTGATTTGCATTTTAATGAGGGAAATAAGTATTTGACCCCCTCTCAATCAGAAAGATTTCTGGCTCCCAGGTGTCTTTTTATACAGGTAACGAGCTGAGATTAGGAGCACACTCTTAAAGGGAGTGCTCCTCATCTCAGTTTGTTACCTGTACTCCTAAGTGGCGCAGTGGTCTAAGGCACTGCACTGCATTGCAGTGCTAACTGTGCCACTAGAGATCCTGGTTCGAATCCACGACCGGGAGACTCATGGGCGGCGCACAATTGGCCCAGCGTCGTCCAGGGTAGGGGAGGGAATTGCCGGCAGGGATGTAGCTCAGTTGATAGAGCATGGCGTTTGCAACGCCAGGGTTGTGGGTTCGATTCCCACGGGGGGCCAGTATAAAAAAAAATATGTATTCACTAACTGTAAGTTGCTAAATGACTAAAATGTAATGTAAAATGTATAAAAGACACCTGTCCACAGAAGCAATCAATCAATCAGATTCCAAACTCTCCACCATGGCCAAGACCAAAGAGCTCTCCAGGGATGTCAGGGACAAGATTGTAGACCTACACAAGGCTGGAATGGGCTACAAGACCATCGCCAAGCAGCTTGGTGAGAAGGTGACAACAGTTGGTGCGATTATTCGCAAATGGAAGAAACACAAAAGAACTGTCAATCTCCCTTGGCCTGGGGCTCCATGCAAGATCTCACCTCGTGGAGTTGCAATGATCATGACAACGGTGAGGAATCAGCCCAGAACTACACAGGGGGGATCTTGTCAATGATCTCAAGGCAGCTGGGACCATAGTCAACAAGAAAACAATTGGTAACACTACGCCGTGAAGGACTGAAATCCTGCAGCGCCCGCAAGGTCCCCCTGCTCAAGAAAGCGCATATACAGGCCCGTCTGAAGTTTGCCAATGAACATCTGAATGATTCAGAGGAGAACTGGGTGAAAGTGTTGTGGTCAGATGAGACCAAAATCGAGCTCTTTGGCGTCAACTCAACTCGCCGTGTTTGGAGGAGGAGGAATGCTGCCTATGACCCCAAGAACACCATCCCCACCATCAAACATGGAGGTGGAAACATTATGCTTTGGGGGTGTTTTTCTGCTAAGGGGACAGGACAACTTCACTGCATCAAAGGGACGATGGACGGGGCCATGTACCGTCAAATCTTGGGTGAGAACCTCCTTCCCTCAGCCAGGGCATTGAAAATGGGTCGTGGATGGGTATTCCAGCATGACAATGACCCAAAACACACGGCCAAGGCAACAAAGGAGTGGCTCAAGAAGAAGCACATTAAGGTCCTGGAGTTGCCTAGCCAGTCTCCAGACCTTAATCCCATAGAAAATCTGTGGAGGGAGCTGAAGGTTAGAGTTGCCAAACGTCAGCCTCGAAACCTTAATGACTTGGAGAAGATCTGCAAAGAGGAGTGGGACAAAATCCGTCCTGAGATGTGTGCAAACCTGGTGGCCAACTACAAGAAACGTCTGACCTCTGTGAATGCCAACAAGGGTTTTGTCACCAAGTACTAAGTCATGTTTTGCAGAGGGGTCAAATACTTTTTCATACAGAATGGCTCTATTCTCTAGTATTTTCTAGTATACCAGTCATTCAGAATGGCTCTATTCTCTAGTATTATCTAGTATACCAGTCATATAGAATGGTCCTATTCTCTAATATTTGCTAGTATACATTCTGTGTTGTTACATCATTCAACCCAAATAATGAAAACCAAAATCGAAAACCATGATTTTTTTTCTTCATCTAACTGAAACCGAAACAGACCTCAAAAAGCACCAATCGCTCAGCACTGTCGGGGGCATGGACTCTACAAGGTGTCGAAAGCGTTCCACAGGAATGCTGGCCCATGTTTACTCCAATGCTTCCCACAGTTGTGTCCAGTTGGCTGGATGTCCTTTAGGTGGTGGACCATTCTTTATACACACGGGAAACAGTTGAGCGTGGAAAACCCATCAGCGTTGCATTTCTTGACACAAACCGGTGCGCCTGGCACCTACTACCGTACCCCGTTCAAAGACTCTTAAATATTTTGTCTTGCCCATTCACCCTCTGAATGGCACACATACACAATCTATGTCACAATCGTCTCAAGGCTTAAAATTACTTCTTTAACCTATTTCCTCCCCTTCATCTACACTGATTGAAGTGGATTTAACAGGTGACATCAATAAGGGATCATAGCTTCCACCTGGATTCACCTGGTCAGTCTATGTCATGGAAAGAGCAGGTGCTCCTAATGTTTTGTGTACTCAGTGTATATTTAAGCAATGAGGCCCGGGGGTGTGTGGTATATTGCCAATATACCATGGCTAAGGGCTGTTCTTAAAGCACGACGCAACGCGGAGTTCCTTGATACATCCCTTAGCCGTGGTATATTGGCCATGTACCACAAACCCCTGAGGTGCCTTATTGCTATTATAAACTGGTTACCGACATAAATAGAACAGTAAACAAGTAGTTTTGAGTCATACCCATGGTATATTGTCTGATATACCGTGGCTGTCAGCCAATCAGCATCCAGGACCCAAACTAGCCGGTTTATAATTATAAACTGGGTGGTTCGAGCCCTGAATGTTGATTGGCTGACAGCCATGGTATATCAGACAATATACCATGGATCATTTATTTGTACTGCTCTAATTACGTTGGCAACCAGTTTATAATAGCAATAAGGCACCTTGGGGGTTTGTGATAAATGGCCAATATACCACGGCTAAGGGCTGTGTACAGGCACTCCGCGTTGTGTCGTGCTAAGAACAGCCCTTAGCCGTGGTATATTGGCCACATACCACACCTCCTCGGGCATTATTGCTTAAATATATGGTTCTGCTTTTTTTTCAAGTTTTTATTTAATCAAACGTGAGATTGAGATTTTCTCTGGTGTTTACAGAACAACTGGTGCTGTGAGATCAGGATATCAGGATTCAATGTTGCTGTGAGATTAGGATATCAGGACCTGCTTAGAGAAAGCAATTGTAACAGTAGAGCAAAGGATCGCAATATATATAGGAAAATGAATGGCTGTAGTGTTGCCATTATAATGAGAACTTGATGCATGGAATGCTAAGGCATAAATGTATGATAGCGTGTATTCATATTTTAGCTAATGGGGATCCTAATAAAATACTAAACTTTTACTTTCAGCTAGAAAACTCAACAACAGTAAACTCAGTTTATTCCAGGTCAGTTATTATAAAGATATTACTGACTTGACTGAGCCGCAAGTTGACACCAGGGAATCCTCTCTCCTCTCCACTTCTAACTCCTGGGTTTTTGGCCTTTGACAGACAGGCCTGTCAGATTTATGTCTGTAACATGGGCAAACAAATTCCTTGAAGCCTGAAAGTTTCCAAAAGCATCTCTCAACTCTGACAGTTTTGAGAAACGTGAATAATGTAAACCATGGTAGGTGCAATGAAAGGACTCTTTTGTAGACTGTAACAGTAACATAGAGGAGTTTTGGATCGTTCTGTGTAAATGACACTTTAACACTGTGTGTATTTAAAATGACCATGACTATTACAACGTTAGCTTGTATAGGACTTTGCATGATTGATGGTAAGGGTATTACTTATTTTTCATATGAAAGTCAACATCTTGTAATGCCATCCTCCATACTTTTACGACGACTGGTCGAGATCTCGCGAGAAGATTTGAACTTAGTGTTTGGAAGAGAACGCGACGCGAGACTGAACAACGAAGCGAGAAGTCTTTTGATCAGGACAGAGAGGAAGAAGGTGGGACCGACGGACGAGGTGGAAGACAGAAAAAAAGTATATCAACGAAGGATTTCTCGGCGGCTTGTTGACAAGAAAGAACGTTATTTTGTTGACCAGGAAAAACGGCATTACAGTTGGTAAACGGTACGTTAACAACACTTGAAGGCGTTTCTAGGCTAGCTGTCGTCCTGAACATTCCATCCAGTTGCTAACGTAGCTAGCTAGCTAAACATCCATCTGGCCGATTATTCTCTGTCTGCCTCTCGCAGGGACAGTGTTTACATTTTACAGATATGCAACACAACCATCAATACCCTATTTGTATCTCCATTGGGGTTAGTTATAGAAATCTTTGGTCAGACGGTGGATTTAAATTGTTATGAAACAAGCGATTGGCATGACTCTACAGTAATACCATTTTGGGGGGCATATGCTGTGTCCCTAGAAAATAAATCGCCCAGTTAATAATTGTTGTAATTGTTGCGACTATGGTTTTTAACTCTGCCACTCTAGCATGTTTTTGGGGCACAGTTGATGGCGCGCTGGGCTTCATTACATTGGTGTCAAAGGTGAACGGACGTTGCATCCACTAATTAACCTGTGTTCTTGGCCGGTGAACTCGTCCCTGTAACAGTATGTTTGTACTAGCACTTGTATTCCGCCATGCTAGCTTTCGCCCTCATGTTGGTGGTATCTAACACATTCATAGACGCTAACTACACTACATCGCCAAAAGTATGTGGACATCTCATTCCAAAATCATGGGCATTAATATGGAGTTGGTCCCCCCTTTGTCTGCTATAACAGCCTCCGCCCTTCTGGGAAGGCTTTCCACTAGATGTTGGAACATTGCTGCGGGGACTTGCTCCCATTCAGCCACAAGAGCATTAGTGAGGTCGGGCACTGATGTTGGGCGATTAGGCCTGGCTCGCAGTCGGCGTTCCAATTCATCCCAAAGGTGTTTGATGGGGTTGAGGTCAGGGCTCTGTGCAGAACAGTCAAGTTCTTCCACACCGATCTCGACAAACCATTTCTGTATGGACCTCGCTTTGTGCACTGGGGCATTGTCACGCTGAAACAGGAAAGGGCCTTCCCCAAACCGTTGCCACAAACTTGGAAGCATAGAATCGTGTAGAATGGCATTGTATGCTGTAACGTTAAGATTTCCCTTCACTGGAACTAAGGGGCCTAGCCCGGACCATGAAAAACAGCCCCAGACCATTATTCCTCCTCCACCAGGGCTCTACAGTGCCACCATTTTACTCGCATATGCTCCTAAATATTTTGCGGGTGCGACTTGGATTTAAAATGAAATATTTTTAATTGTGCTCCTTAATTTCTTTGTGTACGCCTACATTTTTCAACTTAGGCACGTGCTCCTTGTAAAAAAAGGTCCGCGTAGAGCCCTGTCCTAAACCCTGTATTTTGTAATTAATAATAATAATAATATGCCATTTAGCAGACGCTTTTATCAAAAGTGACTTACAGTCGTGCGTGCATACATTTTTGTGTATGGGTGGTCCCGGGGATCGAACCCACAACCCTGGCGTTGCAAGCGCCATGCTCTTCCAGCTGAGCTACAGGAGACCTGTCCTAAACCCTGTATTTTGTAATTGCTGGCAAATATTATCATTAAAGGGGCAATCTGCAGTTACTACATCACTTTTTGGACTTATAAATGCCCCGTGAGCTTAGTTCAACTGTTAATCCTGTAATTATCACATGAACTGTGTTTTCTGGTCCTTGTGTTTGACGACCCTAATCACTTTACTGTTTGTTTTTCTTTACACAGACTGAGCGCAGGGATACTGTATCTCAAATCAAATCACATTTTGTTGGTCACATACACGTGTTTAGCAGATGTGATAGCGGGTGTAGTGAAATGTTTGTGTTTCTAGCTCCGACAGTGCAGTAATTTCTAACAAGTAATATCTGACAATGTCACATCATATACCCAATACACACACATCTAAGTAAAGCAAAGGAATTGAGAATATATCAATATATGGACGAGCAATGTCTGAGTGGCATAGACTAAGATACAGTATATTCAGTTGAAGTCGGAAGTTTACATACACTTAGGTTGGAGTCATTAAAACTATTTTTTTCAACCACTCCACAAATTTCTTGTTAACAAACTATAGTTTGGCAAGTCGGTTAGGACATCTACTTTGTGCATGACACAAGTCATTTTTCCAACAATTGTTTACAGACAGATTATTTCACTTATAATTCACTGTATCACAATTCCAGTGGGTCAGAAGTTTACATACACTAAGTTGACTGTGCCTTTAAACAGCTTGGAACATTTCAGAAAAGAATGTCATGGCTTTAGAAGGTTCTGATAGGCTAATTGACATCATTTGAGTCAATTGGAGGTGTACCTGTGGTAGGGGTGGGCGATATGAGCTAAAATTCATATCACGATATTTTCCACTGTCCAGACGATATCGATATGATATCACGATATATGACGTAAAAAAATATGAATCACATTTTAATATCCCTTCTTGGTTAAATTATATTAGTTAAGGAAAAATATGTATTTGAACCTTATATAACCAGAAAGAGTGAGGCATTGGACCGTATGGACCTGAAAAGTTTTTATTTGTATTGTGCAAACATGCATTCCGTAAACATGAGGTAGGTAGGCCATATATATATATATATATATATATATAAATTAGATATTAAGTAAAATTAAATAAAAAATAACAGGAGATAAAGAAAATAAGGTAATTACAAATTCAAATACGTGTGTTTGTTTTGGCTACGGTCCGTAGATATGTAAAAAAACTAACCGTTTGAAACTAAACCTTTCAAGCCTCAACCATCAATTATCAACAATATCAACAAATCTTCACTAGAACTTTCTTCACAAGTTCCGTGCCAGGAATACCAGCATGTTGACTGTTTCTGGCTTTAGTGCTGCCCTGTGACATGTCACCACATTGCCCCCAGTGCTGAATGCCCTCTCAGAGGGGGCACTTGTGGCAGGGATGCATAAGTATTTCTTTGCCAGACAACTCACACGTGGAAAATTAGATCCGTGAAATCGCCACCACTCCAAAGGATCAGACTCGCTGTCTGCTGCCGTTGCCAGAATGTAGCTATTCAGCTCTTGCTCAATGATCTGCCTCTCTGAACATGAGGCAGGTGCACTGCTGGTCTGCTTAAAGAAGCTCCCAAGGCTCTTCTTGGGCTTCTTGCCTGATTGATGAGCAGTGGAAGCTTCTTTCTCCCTGTCAGTGTGATCCTCTGCAAGAGACGATTTTCCCAGGGCTGTGTTCTCCACCAGGAGGGCTTCGGTCTCTGAGGCAGCTCTCACCTTAAAAATGAAAATAATTAAACTTTATTTGTATAGCACCTTTCATACATAAAATGCAGCCCAAAGTGCTTTACATTTGAAGCAATAAAACAAGAACAAATGAATAAATACCTTAATGTCCTCCAGTTTCTCAGCGGACATGTACCTGGTCTTGAACCTTGGATCTAGAAAGGTAGCCATGGAGAGCAGCTCATCTGTTGCAGGGTCAGTGTACTTGTTATTCAAGTAATCAAGAACCTTGATCTTGATCTCTTTGGTCAGTTCTGTATCGTCCTTGCTCAGATTTAGAACCTCTGCATTTAACAGATTGATGACAGGCTTCAAATAGGACACGCTCACATACGCTTCTCCTGACAGGGCATCTGTAAAGTCCTGGAGTGGCTTCAGTGCTGCTGTGACTGATTCCAAGACCTGGATGTCTTGCCAGGTAGGTACAAGGTGCCGTGTCTTTTTGTCCCCTGCCAGGACCTGTGTAATGGCCTTTTCCTGCTCCAGGACTCTTTCCATCATTTTCAGACGAGATCCCCACCTTGTCGGAGATTCTGTGATGAGCTTGTGCAGGGGCAGGCTTAGTTCATTCTGTGCTGTCATCAGGGCCTTCTGCTTTTTCCAGCTGTATGAGAACGTGCTAACCACCTTTTTGCAAACCCCTGTGGCCCGGGAAATCGCACACCCCTGTGGCCCGGGAGCGTTTTGGACACTCCTCTCTGGAAATTGGGAATAAGAAATCAAAATAATAGGGTGAAAAATAATCGAATCACAATACAATAATAATTAATAATAATGCATTTTTATATAGAAATCACAATACAATATAACTTTTAATCTTTGTTTGAGGATTTACGGCATTTACATTCAACTGTTACACATTTTACAAATCTGATGTGCTTAGATTTAGCCTACGGTACATGGCTGATGTGAGCTGTATTTTTCTTAATAATAAGCATCATACAGGGTAGGCCTAGGCTACAGTCCTGAAACTTACCAATAGCATTGTGCAGCCTGTGTCCGAAACATCCAAGGTTTGCCCACTTGTTCAGCTGCAATGCCTTGATCATGTTCGATCCGCTGTCGGTCGTCATACAAACTTGACGCGACTCTTTTAATCCCCAGGACGACAGTATGTCCCTCAGCCCACCTGCAATTATTTCCCGGTGTGGTCGTCTGGGAAATAAGACGTCTGTAGGCACTTACTTTTCAGTTTCCAGTCACCGTCTATGTAATGGATTGTGAGGCTTATATAAGGTTCTGTGGTACGACTTGACCATAGATCGGCAGTAGTGGAGAAGAATGGAATGTTATTTATCTCACTGTAAACTCTGTCCCAGCATTCTGTGTAAAGCTGTGGCAGGCATTTTTGGCTAAAATATTTGCGGCTCGGGATCTCATATCTTGGGTCCAGAGTTTGAATCAACTTTCTGAACCCCTCTTTCTCCACAGTTTGAATCGGTACCATGTCCTTCGCTATGTGATTTGTAATCGCAGCTGTGATGTCTATCCATTTTTTGCTCGTCTTCTCATAGCAAGTACCGGCAGCAAATGATGATATAATTGATTGTTGAGTGCGAGTCTGGCTTGTCTTCGGGCGAGCTCCTGGGCTTACTGTCTCACGCATTCTGGTGCATTGTTCATACTCACGGACATGTATGTTTTTAAGTGATTGAACAGGTTGGTCGTGTTTCCACCTTTTGCTAAGACAACACGACGACACAACTTGCATAGGGTAGTGTTTTGGTCGGGGTCGGAGATTTTAAAGCCAAACCAGTTCCAAACAACAGAGGTGCCCCCTTTCTTCTTAACCAATTTATCCTCCTGCTCTTGAGCAACATCAATTTCTGTGTTTTCGCTCATCCTGGATTGTAAAGTTTTCCCCCAATAGTTAACCTGCCTCCTAACTGCAGCTGCCTGCACACTTCTTTGTTGCTAGCACTACATGCGTGCAACAAGTGCATGCGACGTGCGCTCATAAAAATAGGTCAACATATTAACATACATTCTTTTATTCGTAAGAACCAAGAAAGGTTGGATAAAAAAAAAAAAAAAGATGTAGCTACTTAGTACTATCACTCAGTTGAAATTTGGAACAAAAAAATATTGATGCAAAATTCGAATTTATGAATTCTGAATAAATCGCGGTATCCATGATATTGCTAAATCCATATCATGGCGCGGCACAATACCGGTTTTTACTATCAAACCGGTATATCGCCCACTCCTAACCTGTGGATATATTTCAAGGCCTACCTTCAAACTCAGTGCCTCTTTGCTTGACATCATGGGAAAATCAAAATAAATCAGCCAAGACCTCAGAAAAAAAATTGTAGACCTCCACAAGTCTGGTTCATCCTTGGGAGCAATTTCCAAATGCCTGAAGGTACCACATTCCTCTGTACAAACAATAGTACGCAAGTATAAACACCATGGGACCACGCAGCCGTCATACTGCTCAGAAGGAGACGCGTTCTGTCTCCTAGAGATTAACATACTTTGGTGTGAAAAGTGCAAATCAATCCCAGAACAACAGCAAAGGACCTTGTGAAGATGCTGGATGAAACAGGTACAAAAGTATCTATATCCACAGTAAAACAAGTCCTATATCGGCATAACCTGAAAGGCTGCTCAGCAAGGAAGAAGCCACTGCTCCAAAACCGCCATAAAAAAGCCAGACTACGGTTTGCAACTGCACATGGGGACAAAGATCGTACATTTTTAAGAAATGTCCTCTGGTCTGATGAAACAAAAATAGAAATGTTTGGCCATAATGACCATCGTTAGGTTTGGAGGAAAAAGGGGGTAGCTTGCAAGCTGAAGAACACCATCCCAACCGTGAAGCACGGGGGTGGCAGCATCATGCTGTGGGGGTGCTTTGCTGCAGGAGGAACTGGTGCACTTCACAAAATAGATGGCATCATGAAGAAGGAAAATGATGTGGATATATTGAAGCAACATCTCAAGACATCAGTCAAGAAGTTAAATCTTGGTCGCAAATGGGTCTTCCAAATGGACAATGACCCCAAGCATACTTCCAAAGTTGTGGCAAAATGGCTTATGGACAACAAAGTCAAGGTATTGGAGTGGCCATCACAAAGCCCTGACCTCAATCCTATAAAAAAATCTGTGGGTAGAACTGAAAAAGCGTGTGCGAGCAAGGAGGCCTACAAACCTGGCTCTGTCTGGAGGAATGGGCCAAAATTCACCCAACTTATTGTGGGAAGCTTGTGGAAGGCAACCTGAAACGTTTGACCCAAGTTAAACAATTTAAAGGCAATGCTACCAAATACTAATTGAGTGTATGTAAACTTCTGACCCACTGGGAATGTGATGAAAGAAATAAAAGCTGAAATAAATCATTATCTCTACTATTATTCTGACATTTCACATTCTTAAAATAAAGTGGTGATCCTAACTGACCTAAGACAAGGAATTTTTACTTGGATTAAATGTCAGGAATTGTGAAAAACTGAGTTTAAATGTATTTGGCTAAGGTGGATGTAAACTTCCGACTTCAACTATACATATGAGATGAGTAATGCAAGATATGTAAACATTATTAAAGTGACGAGTGTTCCATTTATTAAAGTGGCCAGTGATTTATAATCTATGTATATAGGCAGCAGCCTCTAATGTGCTAGTGATGGCTATTTAACAGTCTGATGGCCTAGAGATGGAAGCTGTTTTTCAGTCTCTTGGTCCCAGCTTTGATGCCCCTGTACTGACCTCGCCTTCTGGATGATAGCAGGGTGAACAGGCCGTGGCTTGGGTGGTTGATGTCCTTGATGATCTTTTTGGTCTTCCTGTGACATCGGGTGCTGTAGGTGTCCTGGAGGGCAGGTAGTTTGCCCCCGGTGATGCGTTGGGAAGACCGCACCACCCTCTGGAGAGCCCTGTGGTTGCGGGAGTGCAGTTGCCATACCAGGCGTTGATACAGCCCGACAGGATGCTCTCAATTTTGCATCTGTAAAAGTTTGAGGATTTTAGGTGCCAAGCCAAATTTATTCAGCCTCCTGAGGTTGAAGAGGCACTGTTGGGCCTTCTTCACCACACTGTCTGCGTGGGTGGACCATTTCAGATCGTCAGTGATGTGTATGCCGAGGAACTTAAGCTTTCCACCTGCTCCACAGCGGTCCCGTCGATGTGGACAGAAGCGTGCTCCCCCTGCTGTTTCCTGAAGTCCACAATCATCTCCTTTGTTTTGTTGAGTGAGAGGTTATTGCCCTGGCACCACACTCCCAGAGCCCTCACCTCCTCCCTGTAGGCTGTCTCATCGTTGTTGGTAATCAAGCCTACTACTGTTGTGTCGTCTGCAAACTTGATGATTGAGTTGGTGGCGTGCTTGGCCACGCAGTCATGGGTGAACAGGGAGTACAGGAGGGGGCTGAGCACACACCCTTGTGGGGCCCCTGTGTTGAGGATCAGCGAAGTGGAGGTGTTGTTTCCTACTTTCACCACCTGGGTGCGGCCCGTCAGGAAGTCCAGGACCTAGTTGCACAGGGCGGGGTTCAGACCCAGGCCCTCGAGCATAATGATGAGCTTGGAGGGTACTATGGTGTTGAATGCTGAGCTATAGTCAATGAACAGCATTCTTACATAGGTATTCCTCTTGTCCAGATGGGATATGGCAGTGTGATGGCGATTGCATCGCCTGTGGATCTATTGGGGCGGTAAGCAAATTGAAGTGGGTCTAGGGTGTCAGGTAAGGTAGAGGTGGTATGATCCTTGACTAGTCTCTCAGCACTATCATGATGACAGAAGTGAGTGCTACTTTATTGGGTACAGGGACAATGGTGGCCATCTTGAAGCATGTGGGGACAGTAGACTGCGATTGGGAGAGATTGAATATGTCCGTAAACACACCAGCCAGCTGGTCTGCGCATGCTCTGAGGATGCGGCTAGGGATGCCATCTGGGCCGGCAGCCTTGTGAGGGTTAATACGCTTAAATGTCTTACTCACGTCGTCCATGGAGAAGGAGAGCCCACAGTCCTTGGTAGCGGGCCGCTTCGGTGGCACTGTATCATCGTCAAAGCGGGCGATGAAGGTGTTTAGCTTGTCCGGAAGCAAGACGTCGGTGTCCGACGTGGCTGTTTTTCATTTTGTAGTCCGTGCTTGTCTGTAGTCCCTGCCACATAAGTCTCGTGTCTGATCCGTTGAATTGCGACTCCACTTTGTCTCTGTATTGACGTTTTGCCTGTTTGATTGCCGACGGAGTGAATAGCTACACTGTTTGTATTCTGCCATATTCCCAGTCACCTTGCCATGGTTAAATGCGGTGTTTCACGCTTTCAGTTTTGTGCGAACGCTGCCGTCTATCCACGGTTTCTGGTTAGGGTAGGTTTTAATAGTCACAGTGGGTACAACATCTCCTATACACTTCCTGATAAACTCAGTCACCATATCAGGATATACGTCTATTATTCTCTGAAGCTACCCGGGAACATATCCCAGTTCGCGTGATCGAAACAATTCCGATTGGTCAGACCAGCGTTGAATAGTCCTTAGCACGGGTACTTCCTGTTTGAGTTTCTGCCTATAGGAAGGGAGGAGCAAAATGGAGTCGTGGTCAGATTTGCCGAAAGGAGGGCGGGGGAGAACCTTGTAGGCATCCCGGAAGTTGGAGTAGCAGTGGTCGAGTGTTTTAGCAGCACGAGTACAACAGTCGATGTGTTGATAGAACTTAGGCAGCCCTTTCCTCAAATTTGCTTTGTTAAAATCCCCAGCTTCAATAAATGCAGCCTCAGGATATGTGGTTTCCAGTTTGCATAAAGTCCAGTGTAGTTCCTTGAGGGCCGACGTGTTATAACCAAATAAAATTCTCTTCAGAGATAATACGGTCGGCATTTGATTGTGAGGTATTCTAGGTCGGGTGAACAAAAGGACTTGAGTTTCCTGTATGTTATCACAATTAAACCATGAGTCGTTAATCATAAAATATACACCTCCGCCCTTCTGCTTCCCGGAGAGATATTTATTCCTGTCTGCGTGATGAACTAAGAACCCAACTGGCTGGACCGACTCGGAAAGTATATCCCGAGAGAGCCATGTTTCCGTGAAACAGAATATGTTACAATACCTGATGTCTCTCTGGAAAGAATCCCTCGCCCTGAGCTCGTCAACTTTATTATCCAGAGACTGAACATTAGCGAGTAATATACTCAGAAGCGGTTGGGTGTGCACGCCTCCTAAGTCAGACTAGTATACCGCTCCGAGTACCTCTCCTCCGCCGGCGTTGTTTTGGGTCGGCCTCTGGAATCAGTTCAATTGCCCTGGGGGGTGCGAACAAAGGATCCGCTTCGGGAAAGTCGTATTCCTGGTGGTAGTGCTGGTAAATTACCGCCACTCTGATATCCAATAGTTCTTCCCGGCTGTATGTAATAACATAAAATAAAATCTGCCCTAATAACGTATGAAATAATACATAAAAAAAACAAAATAATGCAAAGTTCCCTAAGAGCTAGAAGCAAGGCAGCACTCTGTCGGCGCCATTTTCGATTACACATTAGGAAATCCTTCCCTTGGTACTAAGTACATAAGGTTTCTAGAAGAAGAGTTTGATAGCATTCAGTTCAGCTCCAGTGGCCAGTGTATGATTGGGGGCATCTGTTATCTATGTGTTTGTTAAGCAGGAGAAACTGGGGGACTGACATTCTGTTATTCAGCCAGCTCTGTGGAAACTGGGGGACTGACATTCTGTTATTCAGCCAGCTCTGTGGAAACTGGGGGACTGACATTCTGTTATTCAGCCAGCTCTGTGGAAACTGGGGGACTGACATTCTGTTATTCAGCCAGCTCTGTGGAAACTGGGGGACTGACATTCTGTTATTCAGCCAGCTCTGTGGGAAACTGGGGGACTGACATTCTGTTATTCAGCCAGCTCTGTGGAAACTGGGGGACTGACATTCTGTTATTCAGCCAGCTCTGTGGAAACTGGGGGACCGACATTCTGTTATTCAGCCAGCTCTGTGGAAACTGGGGGACCGACATTCTGTTATTCAGCCAGCTCTGTGGGAAACTGGGGGACCGACATTCTGTTATTCAGCCAGCTCTGTGGAAACTGGGGGACTGACATTCTGTTATTCAGCCAGCTCTGTGGAAACTGGGGGACTGACATTCTGTTATTCAGCCAGCTCTGTGGAAACTGGGGGACTGACATTCTGTTATTCAGCCAGCTCTGTGGAAACTGGGGGACTGACATTCTGTTATTCAGCCAGCTCTGTGGAAACTGGGGGACCGACATTCTGTTATTCAGCCAGCTCTGTGGAAACTGGGGGACCGACATTCTGTTATTCAGCCAGCTCTGTGGAAACTGGGGGACTGACATTCTGTTATTCAGCCAGCTCTGTGGAAACTGGGGGACTGACATTCTGTTATTCAGCCAGCTCTGTGGAAACTGGGGGACTGACATTCTGTTATTCAGCCAGCTCTGTGGAAACTGGGGGACTGACATTCTGTTATTCAGCCAGCTCTGTGGAAACTGGGGACTGACATTCTGTTATTCAGCCAGCTCTGTGGAAACTGGGGGACTGACATTCTGTTATTCAGCCAGCTCTGTGGAAACTGGGGGACTGACATTCTGTTATTCAGCCAGCTCTGTGGAAACTGGGGGACTGACATTCTGTTATTCAGCCAGCTCTGTGGAAACTGGGGGACTGACATTCTGTTATTCAGCCAGCTCTGTGGAAACTGGGGACTGACATTCTGTTATTCAGCCAGCTCTGTGGAAACTGGGGGACTGACATTCTGTTATTCAGCCAGCTCTGTGGAAACTGGGGGACTGACATTCTGTTATTCAGCCAGCTCTGTGGAAACTGGGGGACTGACATTCTGTTATTCAGCCAGCTCTGTGGAAACTGGGGGACCGACATTCTGTTATTCAGCCAGCTCTGTGGAAACTGGGGGACCGACATTCTGTTATTCAGCCAGCTCTGTGGAAACTGGGGGACCGACATTCTGTTATTCAGCCAGCTCTGTGGAAACTGGGGGACTGACATTCTGTTATTCAGCCAGCTCTGTGGAAACTGGGGGACTGACATTCTGTTATTCAGCCAGCTCTGTGGAAACTGGGGGACTGACATTCTGTTATTCAGCCAGCTCTGTGGAAACTGGGGACTGACATTCTGTTATTCAGCCAGCTCTGTGGAAACTGGGGGACTGACATTCTGTTATTCAGCCAGCTCTGTGGAAACTGGGGACTGACATTCTGTTATTCAGCCAGCTCTGTGGAAACTGGGGGACTGACATTCTGTTATTCAGCCAGCTCTGTGGAAACTGGGGGACTGACATTCTGTTATTCAGCCAGCTCTGTGGAAACTGGGGGACTGACATTCTGTTATTCAGCCAGCTCTGTGGAAACTGGGGACTGACATTCTGTTATTCAGCCAGCTCTGTGGAAACTGGGGGACTGACATTCTGTTATTCAGCCAGCTCTGTGGAAACTGGGGGACTGACATTCTGTTATTCAGCCAGCTCTGTGGAAACTGGGGGACCGACATTCTGTTATTCAGCCAGCTCTGTGGAAACTGGGGGACCGACATTCTGTTATTCAGCCAGCTCTGTGGAAACTGGGGACTGACATTCTGTTATTCAGCCAGCTCTGTGGAAACTGGGGGACCGACATTCTGTTATTCAGCCAGCTCTGTGGAAACTGGGGGACCGACATTCTGTTATTCAGCCAGCTCTGTGGAAACTGGGGGACTGACATTCTGTTATTCAGCCAGCTCTGTGGAAACTGGGGGACCGACATTCTGTTATTCAGCCAGCTCTGTGGAAACTGGGGGACCGACATTCTGTTATTCAGCCAGCTCTGTGGAAACTGGGGACTGACATTCTGTTATTCAGCCAGCTCTGTGGAAACTGGGGGACTGACATTCTGTTATTCAGCCAGCTCTGTGGAAACTGGGGGACCGACATTCTGTTATTCAGCCAGCTCTGTGGAAACTGGGGGACCGACATTCTGTTATTCAGCCAGCTCTGTGGAAACTGGGGGACCGACATTCTGTTATTCAGCCAGCTCTGTGGAAACTGGGGGACTGACATTCTGTTATTCAGCCAGCTCTGTGGAAACTGGGGGACTGACATTCTGTTATTCAGCCAGCTCTGTGGAAACTGGGGGACTGACATTCTGTTATTCAGCCAGCTCTGTGGAAACTGGGGGACCGACATTCTGTTATTCAGCCAGCTCTGTGGAAACTGGGGGACCGACATTCTGTTATTCAGCCAGCTCTGTGGAAACTGGGGGACCGACATTCTGTTATTCAGCCAGCTCTGTGGAAACTGGGGGACTGACATTCTGTTATTCAGCCAGCTCTGTGGAAACTGGGGGACTGACATTCTGTTATTCAGCCAGCTCTGTGGAAACTGGGGGACTGACATTCTGTTATTCAGCCAGCTCTGTGGAAACTGGGGGACTGACATTCTGTTATTCAGCCAGCTCTGTGGAAACTGGGGGACTGACATTCTGTTATTCAGCCAGCTCTGTGGAAACTGGGGGACTGACATTCTGTTATTCAGCCAGCTCTGTGGAAACTGGGGGACTGACATTCTGTTATTCAGCCAGCTCTGTGGAAACTGGGGGACTGACATTCTGTTATTCAGCCAGCTCTGTGGAAACTGGGGGACTGACATTCTGTTATTCAGCCAGCTCTGTGGAAACTGGGGGACTGACATTCTGTTATTCAGCCAGCTCTGTGGAAACTGGGGGACTGACATTCTGTTATTCAGCCAGCTCTGTGGAAACTGGGGGACTGACATTCTGTTATTCAGCCAGCTCTGTGGAAACTGGGGGACTGACATTCTGTTATTCAGCCAGCTCTGTGGAAACTGGGGGACCGACATTCTGTTATTCAGCCAGCTCTGTGGAAACTGGGGGACCGACATTCTGTTATTCAGCCAGCTCTGTGGAAACTGGGGGACTGACATTCTGTTATTCAGCCAGCTCTGTGGAAACTGGGGGACTGACATTCTGTTATTCAGCCAGCTCTGTGGAAACTGGGGGACTGACATTCTGTTATTCAGCCAGCTCTGTGGAAACTGGGGGACTGACATTCTGTTATTCAGCCAGCTCTGTGGAAACTGGGGGACTGACATTCTGTTATTCAGCCAGCTCTGTGGAAACTGGGGGACTGACATTCTGTTATTCAGCCAGCTCTGTGGAAACTGGGGGACTGACATTCTGTTATTCAGCCAGCTCTGTGGAAACTGGGGGACCGACATTCTGTTATTCAGCCAGCTCTGTGGAAACTGGGGGACTGACATTCTGTTATTCAGCCAGCTCTGTGGAAACTGGGGGACTGACATTCTGTTATTCAGCCAGCTCTGTGGAAACTGGGGGACTGACATTCTGTTATTCAGCCAGCTCTGTGGAAACTGGGGGACCGACATTCTGTTATTCAGCCAGCTCTGTGGAAACTGGGGGACTGACATTCTGTTATTCAGCCAGCTCTGTGGAAACTGGGGGACTGACATTCTGTTATTCAGCCAGCTCTGTGGAAAACATCTTAGGGAGAAGATGGTGTCTGACTGACTGTTCGGAAAAGCCCAAATTCCTTGCAGTTGGTGCATTTCCTTTGAGAATTTACCCCAGTGTTTTACCCAAAAGGCTTAAACCTTTCAGTTTCCACTTCCGCAGGCTGGCACCTGTGTCTCACTGGGCCGTGGCTCTGGGTACCTTTCAGCTGGCATTTACATAACAATGGCTAACTGTGAACTTTAACACCTTCTCACAGAGGTTGTTGATTCTGCTCCACACAAGTCTTTAGTGGCACACACCTCCTCCATACACAATTAATTACATTTTAACTGGACAATATTCATATTTACATTGATTGTTTTGTAGGGAAAAAAATAATACCTTTGCGCAATCTCAGTATGGACCAGTATAAAAAAGAAAGAAAAATAAGTGAATGTATGCATCACTACTGTAAGTCACTCTGGATTCGAGCGTTTGCCTGATGACTAAAATGTAAATGTTGTTATCACTTTTGAACAGTCAGCAGGCTACAGTTGTTGGCCCCTATAAAATTGGTTCCGCCTAATTGAAGATGCAATGGAAATGCAAATATAAAATCACTGTGCTCCGTTTGGCATATAAACAGCATGATTGGATAGCTTTTTATTTTTTCCAAAAAAATGTACCTGATTTTTGTCTGACAGTAGTTTCAGAGGAAAATGCAACTGCATGTGGGTTTCTTGACAAAGCTGCCTTATTCCAGCCATCTCTGCTGTCCCTTTTGGTTTACACCTGGGCATAAGAGGACAGGGCAGCACTTCACAGCTCAGTGTGTAAAATACTCACTTAATCTCCTAACCATGATGTGTTGAGATTAAACAGGTTCTTTATATAGGGGTGCTAGGGCCCAAGCAAGCTGCTGCAAGTTTATCTGCCTGGATGTTTGTCATTAAACGGCTCTAAATGTGTCCAAACCAGCACAGTGCTGCCTGCCTGGTTACATTTACATTTTAGTCATTTAGCAGACGCTCTTATCCAGAGCGACTTACAGTTAGTGAATGCATACATTTATTTTATTAATTTTTTCCTACCCCCTGTGGGAATCGAACCCACAACCCTGGCGTTACAAACGCCATGCTCTATCAACTGAGCTACATCCCTGCCGGCCATTCCCTCCCCTACCCTGGACGACGCTGGGCCAATTGTGCGCCGCCCATGAGTCTCCCGGTCGCGGCCGGCTGCGACAGAGCCTGGATTCGAACCAGGATCTCTAGTGGCACAGTTAGCACTGCTGGTTAGATGGCTGTTATCTCAAATCAACTCAAATCAAAATTTTCACATGCTTCACCTGTAAACAGCAGGTGTAGACTAACAGTGAAATGCTTATGGGTCCATTTTCAACAATGCAGAGTTAAAGATGAGATAAAATATAAATAGTTACACCGTGAATAACATATAAAAATAAAGAGTAAAAATATATATCGGCAGTACCAGTACTGAGTCAATGTGCAGGGGTACCAGGTAATAACATGGCTATATACAGGAAGTAGCAGTACTGAGTGGATGTGCAGGGGTACCAGGTAATAACATGGCTATATACAGGAAGTACCAGTACTGAGTCAATGTGCAGGGGTACCAGGTAATAACATGGCTATATACAGGAAGTACCAGTACTGAGTCCATGTGCAGGGGTACCAGGTAATAACATGGATATATACAGGGAGTACCAGTACTGAGTGGATGTGCAGGGGTACCAGGTAATAACATGGCTATATACAGGAAGTAGCAGTACTGAGTGGATGTGCAGGGGTACCAGGTAATAACATGGCTATATACAGGAAGTAGCAGTACTGAGTGGATGTGCAGGGGTACCAGGTAATAACATGGCTATATACAGGAAGTAGCAGTACTGAGTGGATGTGCAGGGGTACCAGGTAATAACATGGCTATATACAGGAAGTACCAGTACTAAGTGGATGTGCAGGGGTACCAGGTAATAACATGGCTATATACAGGAAGTACCAGTACTAAGTGGATGTGCAGGGGTACCAGGTCATTGAGGTAGCTATGTACTGTACATGTAGGTAGGGGTAAAGTGACTAACAGCACCGTATGTGGTGAAAGTGTGTGTAGAGTCCAGTGTGTGTGTGTGTGCATAGTATGTGCAAGAGAGTTAGTAAAAAAAGGTTAATGCAGGTATTCCGGACAGCCATTTGATTAGCGATTTAGCAGTCTTGTTTAGCAGTTCTTATGGCTTGGGGATAGAAGCTTTTCAGGGTCCAGACTTGGTGCATTGGTACCGCTTGCCATGCGGTAGCAGAGAGAACCATCTGTGGCTGTTTGGGTGGCTGGAGTCTGAAAATGTTTTGGTCCTTCCTCTGACGCCGCCTGGTATAGAGGTCCTGGATGGCAGGGAGCTCGGCCCCAGCCCCTGGTATAGAGGTCCTGGATGGCAGGGAGCTCGGTCCCAGTGATCTACTGGGCCTCAACCCGCTCCACTACAGCCCGTCGTTTCCTGTAGTTCACGAATAGCTCCTTTGTCTTACTGATGTTGAGGGAGAGGTTGTTGTTCTGGCACCACACTGCTAGGTCTCTGACCTCCTCCCTATCTGACCTCATCGTTGTGTCGTCGGCAAACATAATGATGGTGTTGGAGTCATGGGTGAACAGGGAGTACAGGAGTGGATTAAGCACGCACCCCTGAGAGGCCCCCGTGTTGAGGATCAGCATGGCGGATGTTGCCTACCCTCACCATCTGGGGGCTGCCCGTCAGGAAGTCCAGGATCCATTTTCAGAAGGAGATGTTCAGTCCCAGGGTCCTGAGCTTAGTGATGAGCTTCGAGGGCACTATGGTGTTGAACGCTGAGCTGTAGTCAATGAACAGCATTCTCACGTAGGTGTTACTTTTGTCCAGGTGGGAAAGGGCAGTGTGGAGCGCAATAGAGATTGCATCACATGTGGATCTGTTGGGGCGGTTTGTGTGTTAGAGTGGGTCCAGGGTGTCTGGGATGATGGTGTTCATGTGAGCAGTGAGCAGCCTTTCAAAGCATTTCATGGCTACAGACGTGAGTGCTATGGGCCGATAGTCATTTAGACAGGTTACCTGTGGTCTGCTTGAAACGTAGGTATTACAGACTGGCTCAGGGAGAGGTGAATATACTTGCCAGCTGGTCAGTGCATGCTCCGAGTACACGTCCCGGTAATCCGTCTTGCCTTGTGAATGTTGACCTGTTTTAAAGGTCTTACTCACATCGGCTACTCAGAGCGTGATCACACAGTCGTCCGGAACAGCCGGTGCTCATGCGTGGTTCAGTGGTTCGTCTGAGAGATTTCTTATAAGCGTCCGAGTTGGTGTCCCGCTCCTTGAAAGATTCAGCTCTAGCCTTTTAGCTCATTGCGGATGTTGCCTGTAAATCCATGGCTTCTGTTTGGGATTAGAGCCCAACCAATTTTATCGGTTGGCCAATATTATCGGCCAATATTAGCCTTTTTCTATCGGCATTTAATCCACCGAATAAGACCGATTTATAAGAGGAGGAGAAAACGCGCTGGAAAAAGCAGTTCATAGAAATTGACATATTTCTTTGCATTTAATTATTTGTCCTGAAGAGGGCGCTCTTCACATGGCTATAAGCCTATCTTGTCATGGCGCTACAGCAAGGCTGGACACCCAACGCAACTGCACCAGTCGGAGTCCAGAGGAGAGTGAACTAGCTGTTACTGCTTCTACGGTGAGTCCTGAGGAGATAGACGCTTGCCAGCTCAACCAAGTGCCAAAACCGCACCCTGGCCATATACTGTTCGGTGAAGTGTCATGGTTGGGTGTTGGGTGTCGTGACAAACAGTGGACGCTATGCCCAAATGTAAAGCAAGTGCCGTGCTAAGAACGTTCAACTCCGTGGTAACGTTAACGTTACGGCCCTTTAGTGAAGCCAGCGAAAACTGCTGTGTTATATTTGCTCTGTTGTGAAGGGTATTCCTCAAGCTCTGTCATTCAAATGTTTTCAGAGACACAAAAACAAAAACATAGGCGGTTATAAAGTAGCGCTTCATAGCTACGTTTTGATGTATGGGTTCATTGTCACTTGTCTGGGACTGGTCCCAATTCACATTTCACCACCCCCATTTCCATGACGAGTGCTAGCTAGCCAGCTAATAATATAATATGCCATTTAGCAGACGCTTTTATCCAAAGCGACTTACAGTCATGTGTGCATACATTGTTACGTATGGGTGGTCCCGGGGATCGAACCCACTACCCTGGCGTTACAAGCGCCGTGCTCTACCAATTTGAGCTACAGAGGACCTCAACTAGCTGTGTGAGTGTACATGACGCCGTTCACTGAGGGTTAGTGCTAGCCGGGATCCTTGGGACGTCCCTACACTAAACCTTTACTCTAACCATAACCCTTACCTAACCCGAACCTTAACCCTGACCGTAACCATTTTAAATGTAAACTTCAATGGGGTGGGGACGTCCCAATGATTCCAGATAGCAAGGACCGTTCACTGAGGCAAGAGGCAGCGCTGTGCCAGCGGCAAATTTTGTGATTTGTAATGGTTTTCCTTTCAAGTGGCAACTACCAGAATAAAGTGTCTACAGCGCTACAACCAATGAAAACGTAGCTAAATATCAATACAGTGAGAATGTTTCCTATGTCGTTGTTTTCCTGCTGGCGAGCATGAGGCAGCTCAGTCTTCAGAGGCAAAGCTTTTGCTGGAATCGGTGCTGTTTATCCTCCTTTTCACTAGAGTAACACAGTTTTCCATTAACAAATTGTCTTTCTGGTGCTCCTAAATTCTTTCCTCAAATTTAAGAAATCAGTTTAATGACTATCTTTTGTAGCGTTGTTTTTAAGCACAATCCCATACAGCTATTAATAACCAATATATATGCCAATATTTTTTTAAATAATCGGAATCGGTATTGGATCCCAAAATCCCATATCGGTTGGGATATGTCGCTGTGGGGTCGATGTAGTCGATGCACTTACTAATGAAGCCAGTGACTGATGTGGTAAAACTCCTCAATGCCATCGGATGAATCCCTGAACACATCCCAGTCTGTCCTAGCAAAAACAATCCTGTAGCTTAGCATCCGATTCATCGGACCACGTGTCACTGGTACTTCCTGTTTTGAGTTTTTGCTTGTAAGCAGGAATCAGGAGGGGATGGCGTTATAGTCAGATTTACCAAATCGAGGCAGAGCCATCTTGCCTGGCTGTCTATCATTAAACAGCTCTAAATGTGGTCAGGCCAGCACGGCGCTGCCTGCCTGGCAAGATGCCTGCCTGGCGAGATGCCTGCCTGGCGAGATGCCTGCCTGCTAGTCCAGATGAACCGTAGGAAACGTCTGGGTCAGCTCTGCACATTGAGTCCTAATCCACCTGGAGTCCTACATTATACAACAGAGAGGCAGTATTCACAAGGCCCAGTACTGTGATCATTACATCCCTGTGGTGGGGCCTACCAGGGAGGCCCTGTCAGGTTTAAATGAACTGGGACACCCATTCTCTCTCCTGTTAATGTATAGACAGAGTGCAGCAGAGAGGAGGGAGTGTGTCCCACTGCCCTAACCCTCCTCCCTGTCTGTTCAGAGAGTCGGCCTGCACTTCCTGCTTCCCCTGGGCTGAGGATGAAAACGTCCACCGTGTGTTAGTTTGGCAGCTGAAAGGTTGTCCTGTGACTGTGAGTGGCTGACTGACTGGTGGTGGCACTGTAGCTAAATTAGAACGAAACATTGTTTGGTGTTGCCAAAAGCATGCTTGTTTCCTAGCTTTTTAAAGGGGGCAGAGACGGCATCCTGTCAAAAGAACAAATGAAGTAGAGAGAATAAAGTTATTTGAATTGAATTGAGGCCACTACATGAACCAGAATAGTAGTGCCCTTCTCATATCACATATCATATCTAAGCAGGCGTAGCCTAAGTCCACTCTCAGCACAAGGTCCTGGCCTGTAGTAGAGGTTGTAGGAGTGGACACGTTGTTTGCAGAGCGCACAACCCAGGCTACACAACCCAGGCTACACAACCCAGGCTACACTTGTGTTTTGGTTTATTTCATTCCATTTACAAGTTGTCAATTTATTCATTGTCTTTTGTTTGGAGAACTCCTGTCAATCTTGAGTAAGGACACGCACCTGATTACGCATATAACTAGGCCTAGGCTACCTGGCCTGCGCGTAAAGGTAGGCTTATTTGGGGATCTGATACTATTTCTGATTGTCTTAACTCACCATCACTGTGGAGCTTCTCAAAGTCATTTTTTTCTTCGCCTCGAAAAGCAAGTAAACAAAGTCTGTTTTTACATCCATTGAGAATGACAATAGTTCCTCAATGTAGCCTATTTGAAAAATCTTTCCAGCTCTCTCCCTTTCGATAACCACTCAGCATGAAAGGGGAAAAAATGTCATGCTCTAAAACCGGTCCTACGAGGTCCTACAGCTGTGTCTGTCTGGGCCCAGAATATTTTATACAATGTTGCAAGTTTGCTAGCATGAGCTTCAGGCCAGACCCAAGTTAATTGTTGATACAATGATTTAAAGTTCCTTGCAGACAGGCAATGCATAAGCCAACGTGATTTATAGGATATTTATTTTTATCAGGATATTTTCTACCTGCGGGCTGCAATGTTTTTATTTGTTGGCTTTATGGAGGCTATTTTTACATATTGGCAATGGCAATAGAAGTTACTTTTTAGATTTGTATCATTTTAATTTGTATAGAATTTTGATTAACCACATGACATTGATTTTGAGATTTGAAGACTTTATTATAAATTAAATGAAACTGTTCCACAAAAAATGTGCATATGAAAATCATAACTGGCACGCAGATCAGTGGAAATGGTACGATAACTTGGCACTCCAAAAGGAAAAGGTTGCCGACCGCTGGCGTAGCCTACTACCGGGCTACAGCATGCCGACCGCTGGCGTAGCCTATTACCGGGCTACAGCATGCCGACCGCTGGCGTAGCCTATTACCGGGCTACAGCATGCCGACCGCTGGCGTAGCCTACTACCGGGCTACAGCATGCCGACCGCTGGCGTAGCCTACTACCGGGCTACAGCATGCCGACCGCTGGCGTAGCCTATTACCGGGCTACAGCATGCCGACCGCTGGCGTAGCCTACTACCGGGCTACAGCATGCCGACCGCTGGCGTAGCCTACTACCGGGCTACAGCATGCCGACCGCTGGCGTAGCCTACTACCGGGCTACAGCATGCCGACCGCTGGCGTAGCCTATTACCGGGCTACAGCATGCCGACCGCTGGCGTAGCCTATTACCGGGCTACAGCATGCCGACCGCTGGCGTAGCCTATTACCGGGCTACAGCATGCCGACCGCTGGCGTAGCCTACTACCGGGCTACAGCATGCCGACCGCTGGCGTAGCCTGTGCCGGGCTACAGCATGCCGACCGCTGGCGTAGCCTATTACCGGGCTACAGCATGCCGACCGCTGGCGTAGCCTACTACCGGGCTACAGCATGCCGACCGGCTGGCGTAGCCTATTACCGGGCTACAGCATGCCGACCGCTGGCGTAGCCTATTACCGGGCTACAGCATGCCGACCGCTGGCGTAGCCTATTGCCGGGCTACAGCATGCCGACCGCTGGCGTAGCCTATTGCCGGGCTACAGCATGCCGACCGCTGGCGTAGCCCTATTACCGGGCTACAGCATGCCGACCGCTGGCGTAGCCTATTACCGGGCTACAGCATGCCGACCGCTGGCGTAGCCTATTACCGGGCTACAGCATGCCGACCGCTGGCGTAGCCTACTACCGGGCTACAGCATGCCGACCGCTGGCGTAGCCTACTACCGGGCTACAGCATGCCGACCGCTGGCGTAGCCTGTTACCGGGCTACAGCATGCCGACCGCTGGCGTAGCCTATTACCGGGCTACAGCATGCCGACCGCTGGCGTAGCCTACTACCGGGCTACAGCATGCCGACCGCTGGCGTAGCCTATTACCGGGCTACAGCATGCCGACCGCTAGCGTAGCCTACTGCCGGGCTACAGCATGCCGACCGCTGGCGTAGCCTACTGCCGGGCTACAGCATGCCGACCGCTGGCGTAGCCTATTACCGGGCTACAGCATGCCGACCGCTGGCGTAGCCTATTACCGGGCTACAGCATGCCGACCGCTGGCGTAGCCTACTACCGGGCTACAGCATGCCGACCGCTGGCGTAGCCTATTACCGGGCTACAGCATGCCGACCGCTGGCGTAGCCTATTACCGGGCTACAGCATGCCGACCGCTGGCGTAGCCTATTACCGGGCTACAGCATGCCGACCGCTGGCGTAGCCTATTACCGGGCTACAGCATGCCGACCGCTGGCGTAGCCTACTACCGGGCTACAGCATGCCGACCGCTGGCGTAGCCTATTACCGGGCTACAGCATGCCGACCGCTGGCGTAGCCTACTGCCGGGCTACAGCATGCCGACCGCTGGCGTAGCCTATTACCGGGCTACAGCATGCCGACCGCTGGCGTAGCCTATTACCGGGCTACAGCATGCCGACCGCTGGCGTAGCCTGTTACCGGGCTACAGCATGCCGACCGCTGGCGTAGCCTACTGCCGGGCTACAGCATGCCGACCGCTGGCGTAGCCTATTACCGGGCTAGAGCATGCCGACCGCTGGCGTAGCCTATTACCGGGCTAGAGCATGCCGACCGCTGGCGTAGCCTATTACCGGGCTACAGCATGCCGACCGCTGGCGTAGCCTATTACCGGGCTACAGCATGCCGACCGCTGGCGTAGCCTACTACCGGGCTACAGCATGCCGACCGCTGGCGTAGCCTACTGCCGGGCTACAGCATGCCGACCGCTGGCGTAGCCTATTGCCGGGCTACAGCATGCCGACCGCTGGCGTAGCCTATTACCGGGCTACAGCATGCCGACCGCTGGCGTAGCCTACTACCGGGCTAGAGCATGCCGACCGCTGGCGTAGCCTATTACCGGGCTAGAGCATGCCGACCGCTGGCGTAGCCTATTACCGGGCTAGAGCATGCCGACCGCTGGCGTAGCCTATTACCGGGCTACAGCATGCCGACCGCTGGCGTAGCCTATTACCGGGCTACAGCATGCCGACCGCTGGCGTAGCCTGTTACCGGGCTAGAGCATGCCGACCGCTGGCGTAGCCTACTACCGGGCTACAGCATGCCGACCGCTGGCGTAGCCTACTACCGGGCTACAGCATGCCGACCGCTGGCGTAGCCTATTACCGGGCTACAGCATGCCGACCGCTGGCGTAGCCTATTACCGAGCTACAGCATGCCGACCACTGGCGTAGCCTATTACCGGGCTACAGCATGCCGACCGCTGGCGTAGCCTATTACCGGGCTACAGCAGCGGGAGGAGGGGAGGTCGGATAGGGAACAGGTTTTTTTCTTTCTATATTGATCTCTGGCTCCCTCTTTAGTAAATTGTCTTAATTTTTTATTGCAGTGCTTAAAGCATCAGACAAAGTAGCCTACATATAGGTGTATTCAAACAAAATTTAGACCAATCGATTGGTCAAAAGAACAGACGACTCTCGGTCGACCAAGATTTTCTTTAGAACAATTATATTGTAATCTAACAGCACACATTTGGCACACACACACGCAGCGCTTGCTCCTTACGTTATTTTTCTTGATCTCCACAACTAGTCAAATTTATTGCACACATCTGAGTTCCCCTTTACCTCCTGAGCAACCAGTAAACATTCCCCCGTTTCGTGTTTGTTTGTCAAGTCATCTGCATCCATTTTGCTGTTACGGTGTTCAGAGTTTGTTATAACCAATTTATTGATGTGATTATGATATGCTATAGGTCAGGCTCTATTGGTCACGTGCATGCGATGCATACATGTGTCACGTAAAGAGAGCAAGGGTTGCAGGGCGGCAGGTAGCTTAGTGGTTAAGAGCGTTGTGCCAGTAACCGAAAGGTCACTGGTTCTAATCCCCGAGCCGACTAGGTGAAAAATCTGTCGATGTGCCCTTGAGCAAGGCACTTAACCCTAATTGCTCCTGTAAGTCGCTCTGGATAAGAGCGTCTGCTAAATGACTAAAATGTAAATGTTGAGGGAATAGGTTATGTTTTTCCCTAAACGAATGAGGGATTTCGATAACAGAACTTTTCAGTCAGAAATGGCTGTAATTATATTGCAGCTTTAGTAACACGGACAGTGCGATGAACCCTGCAGCATGTTTTACACGGTTCAGCAAGTCTGAGCCCGGCCTGGCACAATCAAATCAATTGCGGGTGGACTCCCTCAAGTCATTTGTGTGTCTTAATTATTTAATTGAACAGTGTTCTTAAAGCATCAGACAAGCTCAGTGCATATAGTTGATTTGATTAAAACATATTGAATGTGTCTATATATATATATATACATACAGTGGGGAAAAAAAGTATTTAGTCAGCCACCAATTGTGCAAGTTCTCCCACTTAAACATATGAGAGAGGCCTGTAATTTTCATCATAGGTACACGTCAACTATGACAGACAAAATGAGGAAAAAAATTCCAGAAAATCACATTGTAGGATTTTTAATGAATTTATTTGCAAATGATGGTGGAAAATAAGTATTTGGTCAATATCAAAAGTTTCTCAATACTTTGTTATATACCCTTTGTTGGCAATGACACAGGTCAAACGTTTTCTGTAAGTCTTCACAAGGTTTTCACACACTGTTGCTGGTATTTTGGCCCATTCCTCCATGCAGATCTCCTCTAGAGCAGTGATGTTTTGGGGCTGTCGCTGGGCAACACGGACTTTCAACTCCCTCCAAAGATTTTCTATGGGGTTGAGATCTGGAGACTGGCTAGGCCACTCCAGGACCTTGAAATGCTTCTTACGAAGTCACTCCTTCGTTGCCCGGGCGGTGTGTTTGGGATCATTGTCATGCTGAAAGACCCAGCCACGTTTCATCTTCAATGCCCTTGCTGATGGAAGGAGGTTTTCACTCAAAATCTCACGATACATGACCCCATTCATTCTTTCCTTTACACGGATCAGTCGTCCTGGTCCCTTTGCAGAAAAACAGCCCCAAAGCATGATGTTTCCACCCCCATGCTTCACAGTAGGTATGGTGTTCTTTGGATGCAACTCAGCATTCTTTGTCCTCCAAACACGACGAGTTGAGTTTTTACCAAAAAGTTCTATTTTGGTTTCATCTGACCATATGACATTCTCCCAATCCTCTTCTGGATCATCCAAATGCACTCTAGCAAACTTCAGACGGGCCTGGACATGTACTGGCTTAAGCAGGGGGGACACATCTGGCACTGCAGGATTTGAAACCCTGGCGGCGTAGTGTGTTACTGATGGTAGGCTTTGTTACTTTGGTCCCAGCTCTCTGCAGGTTATTCACTAGGTCCCCCCGTGTGGTTCTGGGATTTTTGCTCACCGTTCTTGTGATCTTTTTGACCCCACGGGGTGAGATCTTGCGTGGAGCCCCAGATCGAGGGAGATTATCAGTGGTCTTGTATGTCTTCCATTTCCTAATAATTGCTCCCACAGTTGATTTCTTCAAACCAAGCTGCTTACCTATTGCTGATTCAGTCTTCCCAGCCTGGTGCAGGTCTACAATTTTGTTTCTGGTGTCCTTTGACAGCTCTTTGGTCTTGGCCATAGTGGAGTTTGGAGTGTGACTGTTTGAGGTTGTGGACAGGTGTCTTTTATACTGATAACCAGTTCAAACAGGTGCCATTAATACAGGTAACGAGTGGAGGACAGAGGAGCCTCTTAAAGAAGAAGTTACAGGTCTGTGAGAGCCAGAAATCTTGCTTGTTTGTAGGTGACCAAATACTTATTTTCCACCATAATTTGCAAATAAATTCATAAAAAATCCTACAATGTGATTTTCTGGATTTTTTTTCCTCAATTTGTCTGTCATAGTTGACGTGTACCTATGATGAAAATTACAGGCCTCTCTCATCTTTTTAAGTGGGAGAACTTGCACAATTGGTGGCTGACTAAATACTTATTTTCCCCACTGTATATATATGGAAAAATGCACGTTTAAAAATGTTGACCAATCATATTAGGAACCCATGCTTGTTGCATCTTTAGATCCTCTTTCTACATTTCTTAGGGATATTTTCATCTCTGTCACATGTCTTGCATGTGCAGTGCGCTTTTGACAACAGTTGAACCTAATGCCTTGTGCGCATTGCTGCGTTTATAATCTGAATAAATTTTTATCAACAGTTTTTAAAGCGAAATGTTCTCATCTGTTGCATCAGCCTCATTGCTAATTTACTGTCCCAGAGTCTGTTTTGGAATAGGCTATTTATTTCTCGAACAGAAAGACAAGCTGACCAATAGAGTAGGTCAACTTTTCTACTGTGGGGGATAAAAGGTTGACATAGGCTAGTGATTCTGCTGTTCGTTACTAACTAAACTAAAACTAAACGTGGACAGTTATTCTAACATCTTCAAAGTGCGCATCGGAATTTGGTAAGGACGCACGCCGTTGCATCCTGGAGTTGCATCTTCTGTGAAGATGAATTAGCATAATCGAAATGTGACTAACCTGTACTCCCGCCCATTGACTTGGTACCCCCTGTATATAGCCTCGTTATTGTATGTAATTTTGTTACTTTTTATAAATGTTTTTACTTTTAGTTTATTTAGTAAATATTTTATTAACTCTATTTATTGAACTGCATTGTTGGTTAAGGGCTTGTAAGTAAGCATTTCACGGTAAGGTCTACACCTGTTGTATTCTGCGCATGTGACAAATAAAATTTGATTTGATTTGAAAATTTGATTTGATTTGTGTAATTCTGAGCACCGTGGGTGGACGCCCTAATCAGGTTACGCACCCAATGCGTATGGGTCCGGTAAATTTCTCAAATGTCCGTTAAATGAAAAACGCTGCCGGTCAAATGTCTGGCGCCTCATTTTCCTAACCTGAACTCTGGTGAGGACCCGTGTGTGACCTCTCCGTTTCCACCCCTAAGGTGTGACCTCTCCGTTTCCACCCCTAAGGTGTGACCTCTCTGTTTCCACCCCTAAGGTGTGACCTCTCTGTTTCCACCCCTAAGGTGTGACCTCTCTGTTTCCACCCCTAAGGTGTGACCTCTCCGTTTCCACCCCTAAGGTGTGACCTCTCCGTTTCCACCCCTAAGGTGTGACCTCTCCGTTTCCACCCCTAAGGTGTGACCTGTGACCTCTCCGTTTCCACCCCTAAGGTGTGACCTCTCCGTTTCCACCCCTAAGGTGTGACCTCTCCGTTTCCACCCCTAAGGTGTGACCTCTCCGTTTCCACCCCTAAGGTGTGACCTCTCCATTTCCACCCCTAAGGTGTGACCTCTCCCTTTCCACCCCTAAGGTGTGACCTCTCCGTTTCCACCCCTAAGGTAAACCCAGCTGTAGAGTTTGGTCCTGGGTGGGGGTTTGACACGTCACGGTGCTGTTCATACACCAACCAGGTTTATACGGGCAGAATAATAATGGAGATTGTTTTGAGTGGGAAGGTGCTGGTTCTTTAGTGTGAATGAGTGCTGGACTTGCCATGTGTCGGCCATTTTGTAGCTTGAAAATGTTCTAGGCAGCAACACATGTAGAGCATAGCCCAGTTTCCCATAGTGATGGTCCTTAGGCTTACCCGTGTAGAGCAGAGCCCAGTTTCCCATAGTGATGGTCCTTAGGCTTACCCGTGTAGAGCAGAGCCCAGTTTCCCATAGTGATGGTCCTTAGGCTTACCCGTGTAGAGCAGAGCCCAGTTTCCCATAGTGATGGTCCTTAGGCTTACCCGTGTAGAGCAGAGCCCAGTTTCCCATAGTGATGGTCCTTAGGCTTACCCGTGTAGAGCAGAGTCCAGTTTCCCATAGTGATGGTCCTTAGGCTTACCCGTGTAGAGCAGAGCCCAGTTTCCCATAGTGATGGTCCTTAGGCTTACCCGTGTAGAGCAGTCCAGTTTACCATAGTGATGGTCCTTAGGCTTACCCGTGTAGAGCAGAGCCCAGTTTCCCATAGTGATGGTCCTTAGGCTTACCCGTGTAGAGCAGAGCCCAGTTTCCCATAGTGATGGTCCTTAGGCTTACCCGGGGAGAGCAGAGCCCAGTTTCCCATAGTGATGGTCCTTAGGCTTACCCGTGTAGAGCAGAGCCCAGTTTCCCATAGTGATGGTCCTTAGGCTTACCCGTGTAGAGCAGAGCCCAGTTTCCCATAGTGATGGTCCTTAGGCTTACCCGTGTAGAGCAGAGTCCAGTTTCCCATAGTGATGGTCCTTAGGCTTACCCGTGTAGAGCAGAGTCCAGTTTCCCATAGTGATGGTCCTTAGGCTTACCCGTGTAGAGCAGAGCCCAGTTTCCCATAGTGATGGTCCTTAGGCTTACCCGTGTAGAGCAGAGTCCAGTTTCCCATAGTGATGGTCCTTAGGCTTACCCGTGTAGAGCAGAGCCCAGTTTCCCATAGTGATGGTCCTTAGGCTTACCCGTGTAGAGCAGAGTCCAGTTTCCCATAGTGATGGTCCTTAGGCTTACCCGTGTAGAGCAGAGCCCAGTTTCCCATAGTGATGGTCCTTAGGCTTACCCGTGTAGAGCAGAGCCCAGTTTCCCATAGTGATGGTCCTTAGGCTTACCCGTGTAGAGCAGAGTCCAGTTTCCCATAGTGATGGTCCTTAGGCTTACCCGTGTAGAGCAGAGTCCAGTTTCCCATAGTGATGGTCCTTAGGCTTACCCGTGTAGAGCAGAGCCCAGTTTCCCATAGTGATGGTCCTTAGGCTTACCCGTGTTTTAACGCTTCATCTTTTCTACAACGACCAGAAGATGTAACATGCGTTTCCCAAAACACCACGCAGAGAGAACGTTCCGTAGGAGCGTCGTTGAGGCATGTGTCGATACCGATAGGGTTGAAAGAAAGGCAGCGCTGCTCTCGGGTCAGCTTTCTCCATTCAAATCTTACTTTAATATTATAATTATTTCACAATACAGACGACGAATCCGCTTCTAGAGAGATTATCACTTACTGCTGCAAATATTGAGGCGGCTTATTCTAATGCTTACCCAATAAAAATTCACAGAATCACCGATTTGGCACATCATTGCGCTCATGTTAGGCTACACATCATGAGCTATAGGCTTTTGAGACAAATTACAGATAGTAGCCTACATGTAGCAAAACAGAACTCCATTTGTTTAACATTAAATGCATTTCAATATGATTGTGAAATAGGCCTATAGCCTACTGTATTTCAATTTAAAGCAGTCATCTTGGTTTTCATCTGAAGCATCTTTTTATAAGTTGCCTGCTTGTATCAATTGCAAAGACATTGCCAACTTTGTATTTGTAGTCAACTTTGTTCTGTTCGGCTCTCACAGAGAGACAGATAACCATGTGATTCTATGTTGAGCAGAGATCTGTGTATTACCTAGTGGTTTCCACGTTCTGATTCAACTATATTGCTGCCTGCCCCGCAGAACACAATGTTACTCAGAGACACAAGCCAGGCTTCATCCGCTCTGTCCTCAATCCGGGTGCACTCCATTTCATTTGAATAAAATTAAGGAAATCATTTGAAATTCAATTGCCTGATAACTTTTATTTCCTGAATTGATATGGACTCCAACCCTTGGCTTGTCCTAACCCAAACCATAGACCTCACAGTGCAGTGCTCTGTTTCCCAGGCTAATGTATCGTTGTTGGCAGATTGTGTGTTAGTGGAATTCAAGGTGGGTGTTCCACTGAACCGTATGTGAGCCAACCAAGCAGCTCTCTGGGTACAGCTGTGTGGCTGCTGAGAGCAGGAGGAGAGTGGTGGTGTCTGGAAATATTACCTCATCTTATTATACAGTCCAAGTTGTCCTTGTAGTACTCTCCTTTCTAAATCTGTAACATTGGGCCACCTTGAAAATGTACTGTCTCAGTGTTTATGTTGTGTGAACTTTAAGGCAGGGACACTTCCGCTGAACAGGCGTGGTAATGATGGGGATTCAGACTGCTGAACAGGGGTGGTAATGATGGGGATTCAGACTGCTGAACAGGGGTGGTAATGATGGGGATTCAGACTGCTGAACAGGGGTGGTAATGATGGGGATTCAGACTGCTGAACAGGGGTGGTAATGATGGGGATTCAGACTGCTGAACAGGGGTGGTAATGATGGGGATTCAGACTGCTGAACAGGGGTGGTAATGATGGGGATTCAGACTGCTGAACAGGGGTTGTAATGATGGGGATTCAGACTGCTGAACAGGGGTGGTAATGATGGGGATTCAGACTGCTGAACAGGGGTGGTAATGATGGGGATTCAGACTGCTGAACAGGGGTGGAAATGATGGGGATTCAGACTGCTGAACAGGGGTGGTAATGATGGGGATTCAGACTGCTGAACAGGGGTGGTAATGATGGGGATTCAGACTGCTGAACAGGGGTGGTAATGATGGGGATTCAGACTGCTGAACAGGGGTGGTAATGATGGGGATTCAGACTGCTGAACCGGGGTGGTAATGATGGGGATTCAGACTGCTGAACCGGGGTGGTAATGATGGGGATTCAGACTGCTGAACAGGGGTGGTGATGATGGGGATTCAGACTGCTGAACAGGGGTGGTAATGATGGGGATTCAGACTGCTGAACAGGGGTGGTAATGATGGGGATTCAGACTGCTGAACAGGGGTGGTAATGATGGGGATTCAGACTGCTGAACAGGGGTGGTAATGGTGGGGATTCAGACTGCTGAACAGAGGACCATGTTACCCCCATATTGTGTCTCTCTCACTCCAGAAGCGACAACATTTGAGCCTATTTTTTTTTTGTAGCTATTTAACGACTGGCAGAGACTAGGGTTGAAGATGGTTCTGGCAGGGTTTAGGTTGTCCTCTTCCAGGACTGGGCCAAACAGGCAAACATAACCTAATCTAGGGCTGGGTGATATGGCCCAGAAATCTGATCGCTTATTTTTGGGTGCCCAAATTGCCAAGAGTGTGCAAAGCTGTCATCAAGTCAAAGGGTGGCTACTATGAAGAATCTCAAATATAACATATATTTTGATTTAACACTTTTTTTGGTTACTACATGATTCCATGTGTGTTATTTCATAGTTTTGATGTCTTCACTATTATTCTACAATGTAGAAAATAGTAAAAATAAAGAAAAACCTTTGAATGAGTAGGTGTGTCCAAACTTTTGACTTGTACTATATATATATATATATATATATATAGTACAAGATATACACACTACCGTTCAAAAGTTTGGGGTCCCTTAGAAATGTCCTTGTTTTCATGAAAACATACATGAAATGAGTTTGAATAGGAAATATAGCAAAATAAATAGGAAATGTAGTCATTGACAAGGTTAGAAATAATGATTTCTACACCCTCATGTCTGTCTCCAACTGTTTGAACAACATGGACTGTTTAGATGTTGAAATCAAGTGGCCTACCTTGAGTTGTTTTCATGCTCACTGTACCTTTCTAAAACAGACTAGACAGCTAGCACATAACAGTATGTGGCTAAAAGGCTGCTAGCGGCACCACAAACTGAGAATTAATTTTCCACAATCATGTTCATTGATACTCTCATTTTAGTAGGATTTGCTCCATTCAAAATGTTGTGAGATGAGACATATAAAAAGGGTATCGTTAGAAGGGGAATCAACTGATTCTGTTGGACCCAAACCTCAAATGCAAATAGCGAGTTGAAACTGCTTGTTGTCAGAGAGGAAGAAGAGATCCTTCATCTTTGTTGTTGAGTGTGAGGGGAGGGGCTTGGTGCCTGGAGTGGGAAGGTACACAGAAGGAGGAGGAGGGGCTTGGTGTCTGGAGTGGGAAGGTGCACAGAAGGAGGAGGAGGGGCTTGGTGTCTGTGGAGTGGGAAGGTACGCAGAAGGAGGAGGAGGAGGGGCTTGGTGTCTGTGGAGTGGGAAGGTACGCAGAAGGAGGGGCTTGGTGTCTGTGGAGTGGGAAGGTACGCAGAAGGAGGAGGGGCTTGGTGTCTGTGGAGTGGGAAGGTACGCAGAAGGAGGAGGAGGGGCTTGGTGTCTGGAGTGGGAAGGTGCACAGAAGGAGGAGGAGGGGCTTGGTGTCTGGAGTGGGAAGGTACGCAGAAGGAGGAGGGGCTTGGTGTCTGTGGAGTGGGAAGGTACGCAGAAGGAGGAGGGGCTTGGTGTCTGTGGAGTGGGAAGGTACGCAGAAGGAGGAGGAGGGGCTTGGTGTCTGTGGAGTGGGAAGGTACGCAGAAGGAGGAGGAGGGGCTTGGTGTCTGGAGTGGGAAGGTACACAGAAGGAGGAGGAGGGGCTTGGTGTCTGTGGAGTGGGAAGGTGAACAGAAGGAGGGGCTTGGTGTCTGGCTCTGTACTCCAGAAGTATATATGTTCCTTTGTGAACTCTGACCCAGCAGAGTTTGTCTGTTGTTTTGTCAGTGTCCTCTTCTCAGAGAGGCCTCATGTCGGGACCTTTCAGGGGCCCTCGAGGTACTTCTGAAGCGGTTTTGAATTTTTCAGACGGGCTCTCTTCCTCTGGCCTCAAGGATCCTCTGAAACCGGTGTCAGCTTCAAGGGCTAACCTAAAGGCCTTGTAATGTCACGTCAGCTTCAAGGGCTAACCTAAAGGCCTTGTAATGTCACGTCAGCTTCAAGGGCTAACCTAAAGGCCTTGTAATGTCAGTGTAAATATAGGCTTACTGCCTGTGATATGAGGTCTCAGAATGTGTGAGCATTTTAGCTGCTGGTCTGTTTTTTGGGGCTTACTTTTCCCACATAGATCATGTTAAGTCAGTCTTTTACTGAGGGATACAGTGGGGGAAAAAAGTATTTTGTCAGCCACCAATTGTGCAAGTTCCCCCACTTAAAAAGATGAGAGAGGCCTGTAATTTTCATCATAGGTACACGTCAACTATAACCGACAAATTGAGATTTTTTTCTCCAGAAAATCACATTGTAGGATTTTTGATGAATTTATTTGCAAATTATGGTGGAAAATAAGTATGAGGACACCAGAAACAAAATGGTAGACCTGCACCAGGCTGGGAATACTGAATCTGCAATAGGTAAGCAGCTTGGTTTGAAGAAATCAACTGTGGGAGCAATTATTAGGAAATGGAAGACATACAAGACCACTGATAATCTCCCTCGATCTGGGGCTCCACGCAAGATCTCACCCCGTTCTCAAGAACGGTGAGCAAAAATCCCAGAACCACACGGGGGGACCTAGTGAATGATCTGCAGAGAGCTGGGACCAAAGTAACAAAGCCTACCATCAGTAACACACTACGCCGCCAGGGACTCAAATCCTGCAGTGCCAGACGTGTCCCCCTGCTTAAGCCAGTACATGTCCAGGCCCGTCTGAAGTTTGCTAGAGTGCATTTGGATGATCCAGAAGAGGATTGGGAGAATGTCATATGGTCAGATGAAACCAAAATAGAACTTTTTGGTAAAAACTCAACTCAGTCGTGTTTGGAGGACAAAGAATGCTGAGTTGCATCCAAAGAACACCATACCTACTGTGAAGCATGGGGGTGGAAACATCATGCTTTGGGGCTGTTTTTCTGCAAAGGGACCAGGACGACTGATCCGTGTAAAGGAAAGAATGAATGGGGCCATGTATCGTGAGATTTTGAGTGAAAACCTCCTTCCATCAGCAAGGGCATTGAAGATGAAACGTGGCTGGGTCTTTCAGCATGACAATGATCCCAAACACACCGCCCGGGCAACGAAGGAGTGGCTTCGTAAGAAGCATTTCAAGGTCCTGGAGTGGCCTAGCCAGTCTCCAGATCTCAACCCCATAGAAAATGTTTGGAGGGAGTTGAAAGTCCGTGTTGCCCAGCGACAGCCCCAAAACATCACTGCTCTAGAGGAGATCTGCATGGAGGCATGGGCCAAAATACCAGCAACAGTGTGTGAAAACCTTGTGAAGACTTACAGAAAACGTTTGACCTGTGTCATTGCCAACAAAGGGTATATAACAAAGTATTGAGAAACTTTTGTTATTGACCAAATACTTATTTTCCACCATAATTTGCAAATACATTCATAAAAAAATCCTACAATGTGATTTTCTTGATTTTCTTTTCTCATTTTGTCTGTCATAGTTGACGTGTACCTATGATGGAAATTACAGGCCTCTCATCTTTTTAAGTGGGAGAACTTGCACAATTGGTGGCTGACTAAATACTTTTTTCCCCACTGTATGTTAGCAGCTTGGGTGGGGTTGAGTTGGGGGGATTCCCCCTGGCCTGATCTGCACCACACAATGAATAGGAGCTGTTAGCTGAATGTTTATCCTGCTTCTCTGGCTGGCCCTGACTTCATGTCAGAAGTATGTCTTCAGGGATCAGGCATGTTTACCTTTCCTCTCCTCAGTCCTCTGTTCCTCCCTCTCTTCAGGCATGTTTACCTCTCCCTCTCCCTCCCTCACACACCTGTCTATATAAGGTCCCACAGTTGATAGTGAATGTCAGAGCAAAAACCAAGCCATTAGGTCAAAGGAATTGACCGTAGAGCTCCGAGACAGGATTGTGTCGAGGCACAGATCTGGGGAAGGGTACCAAAAAATGTCTGCAGCATTTGAAGGTCCCCAAGAACACAGTGATCAGGAAGGTGGTGACCAAGAACCCGATGGTCAATCTGACAGAGCTCCAGAGTTCCTCTATGGAGATGGGAGAACCTTCCAGAAGGACAACCATCTCTGCAGCACTCCATCAATCAGGCCTTTTATGGTAGTGGCCAGACGGAAGCCACTCCTCAGTAAAAGGCACATGACAGCCCGCTTGGAGTTTGCCAAAAGGCACCTAAAGGACTCTCAGACCATGAGAAACAAGATTCTCTGGTCTGATGAAACCAAGATTGAACTCTTTGGCCTGAATGCCAAGTGTCACGTCTGGAGGAAACCTGGCACCATCCCTACGGTGAAGCATGGTGGTGGCAGCATCATGCTGTGGGGATGTTTTTCAACGGCAGGGACTGGGAGACTAGTCAGGATCGAGGGAAAGATTAATGGAGCAAAGTACAGAGAGATCCTTGATGAAAACCTTCTCCAGAGCGCTCAGGTCCTCAGACTGGGGCGAAGGTTCACCTTCCAACAGGACAACGACACTAAGCACACAGCCAAGACAATGCAGGAGTGGCTTCGGGACAAGTCTCTGAATGTCCTTGAGTAGCCCAGCCAGAGCCCGGACTTGAACCCGATCTATCATCTCTGGAGACCTGAAAATAGCTGTGTAGCGACGCTCCCCATCCAACCTGACAGAGCTTGAGGATCTGCAGCGAAGAATGGGAGAAACTCCCCAAATACAGGTGTGCCAAGCTTGTAGCGTCATACCAAAGAATACTTGAGTCTGTAATCACTGCCAAAGGTGCTTCAACAACGTATGTAAATGTGTTATTTCCATTTATATTTTATAAATTTGCAAAAAATTCTAAACCTGTTTTTGCTTTGTCATTATGGGGTATTGTGTGTAGATTGGGGGGGCAATTTAATCCATTTTAGAATAAGGCTGTAACGTAACAAAGTGGGAAAAGTGAAGGGGTCTGAATACTTTCCCAATGCACTGTATGTACAGTTTTTCAACTGATTGTTGATGAGACCCCAGTTGTAACTAGGTTAACCTACCACACCTGTAACTAGGTTAACCTACCACACCTGTAACTAGGTTAACCCACCACACCTGTAACTAGGTTAACCCACCACACCTGTAACTAGGTTAACCCACCACACCTGTAACTAGGTTAACCCACCACACCTGTAACTAGGTTAACCCACCACACCTGTAACTAGGTTAACCCACCACACCTGTAACTAGGTTAACCCACCACACCTGTAACTAGGTTAACCCACCACACCTGTAACTAGGTTAAACCACCACACCTGTAACTAGGTTAACCCACCACACCTGTAACTAGGTTAAACCACCACACCTGTAACTAGGTTAAACCACCACACCTGTAACTAGGTTAACCCACCACACCTGTAACTAGGTTAACCCACCACACCTGTAACTAGGTTAAACCACCACACCTGTAACTAGGTTAACCCACCACACCTGTAACTAGGTTAACCCACCACACCTGTAACTAGGTTAACCCACCACACCTGTAACTAGGTTAACCCACCACACCTGTAACTAGGTTAACCCACCACACCTGTAACTAGGTTAACCCACCACACCTGTAACTAGGTTAACCCACCACACCTGTAACTAGGTTAACCCACCACACCTGTAACTAGGTTAACCCACCACACATGTAACTAGGTTAACCCACCACACCTGTAACTAGGGTTAACCCACCACACCTGTAACTAACTAGCCTTGCTCCACACTTGGCCAGTGAGTAGAGGAGCTGGGAGGGACTGATCAATGTCATCCCTAGACCACATCAGTCAGCCAGCCTACGGTTATCCTGCCAGGCCATCCCTAGACCACATCAGTCAGCCAGCCTACGGTTATCCTGCCAGGCCATCCCTAGACCACATCAGTCAGCCAGCCTACGGTTATCCTGCCAGGCCATCCCTAGACCACATCAGTCAGCCAGCCTACGGTTATCCTGCCAGGCCATCCCTAGACCACATCAGTCAGCCAGCCTACGGTTATCCTGCCAGGCCATCCCTAGACCACATCAGTCAGCCAGCCTACGGTTATCCTGCCAGGCCATCCCTAGACCACATCAGTCAGCCAGCCTACGGTTATCCTGCCAGGCCATCCCTAGACCACATCAGTCAGCCAGCCTACGGTTATCCTGCCAGGCCATCCCTAGACCACATCAGTCAGCCAGCCTACGGTTATCCTGCCAGGCCATCCCTAGACCACATCAGTCAGCCAGCCTACGGTTATCCTGCCAGGCCATCCCTAGACCACATCAGTCAGCCAGCCTACGGTTATCCTGCCAGGCCATCCCTAGACCACATCAGTCAGCCAGCCTACGGTTATCCTGCCAGGCCATCCCTAGACCACATCAGTCAGCCAGCCTACGGTTATCCTGCCAGGCCATCCCTAGACCACATCAGTCAGCCAGCCTACGGTTATCCTGCCTGTCCTGTCTGTTCCCACTTCCCACTAAAGCCCTAATGCCCTGGCTGTAGGTGGTGGGTTCTCTCTCCACCCTACATACCAACCTGGCTGTAGGTGGTGGGTTCTCTCTCCACCCTACATACCAACCTGGCTGTAGGTGGTGGGTTCTCTCTCCACCCTACATACCAACCTGGCTGTAGGTGGTGGGTTCTCTCTCCACCCTACATACCAACCTGGCTGTAGGTGGTGGGTTCTCTCTCCACCCTACATACCAACCTGGCTGTAGGTGGTGGGTTCTCTCTCCACCCTACATACCAACCTGGCTGTAGGTGGTGGGTTCTCTCTCCACCCTACATACCAACCTGGCTGTAGGTGGTGGGTTCTCTCTCCACCCTACATACCAACCTGGCTGTAGGTGGTGGGTTCTCTCTCCACCCTACATACCAACCTGGCTGTAGGTGGTGGGTTCTCTCTCCACCCTACATACCAACCTGGCTATAGGTGGTGGGTTCTCTCTCCACCCTACATACCAACCTGGCTGTAGGTGGTGGGTTCTCTCTCCACCCTACATACCAACCTGGCTGTAGGTGGTGGGTTCTCTCTCCACCCTACATACCAACCTGGCTGTAGGTGGTGGGTTCTCTCTCCACCCTACATACCAACCTGGCTGTAGGTGGTGGGTTCTCTCTCCACCCTACATACCAACCTGGCTGTAGGTGGTGGGTTCTCTCTCCACCCTACATACCAACCTGGCTGTAGGTGGTGGGTTCTCTCTCCACCCTACATACCAACCTGGCTGTAGGTGGTGGGTTCTCTCTCCACCCTACATACCAACCTGGCTGTAGGTGGTGGGTTCTCTCTCCACCCTACATACCAACCTGGCTGTAGGTGGTGGGTTCTCTCTCCACCCTACATACCAACCTGGCTGTAGGTGGTGGGTTCTCTCTCCACCCTACATACCAACCTGGCTGTAGGTGGTGGGTTCTCTCTCCACCCTACATACCAACCTGGCTGTAGGTGGTGGGTTCTCTCTCCACCCTACATACCAACCTGGCTGTAGGTGGTGGGTTCTCTCTCCACCCTACATACCAACCTGGCTGTAGGTGGTGGGTTCTCTCTCCACCCTACATACCAACCTGGCTGTAGGTGGTGGGTTCTCTCTCCACCCTACATACCAACCTGGCTGTAGGTGGTGGGTTCTCTCTCCACCCTACATACCAACCTGGCTGTAGGTGGTGGGTTCTCTCTCCACCCTACATACCAACCTGGCTGTAGGTGGTGGGTTCTCTCTCCACCCTACATACCAACCTGGCTGTAGGTGGTGGGTTCTCTATCCACCTGTCTGTCGGTCTAGTTAAAGCCCGCTGGGGTCGCTCTAAATTTAGACCCACAGACAGAGTAGTACCACTGACTGCTCCGTCTTTCTGTTCTGTCTGTTAACTGAGCAAAGGTGCTCTCTTACCTCAGCCAGAGATGAGGCAACCCTCCCTGTTGTCTCTGAGGGTCAGTCAGGGGAATATTTAACCAGTGTAAACAGGTTGGGGAAATGGCGTTCTAAAGGTCCAGTAATCCACTGTTTGGTTTTTCTGTTTTGAATGTTAGCCAGTCAGTGGGCCGCTGTCAACAAATGCACATCCAAATCAGAACTACATTTTCTCTCTGTCAGGACTCCAGGACTCCAGTCCCTCCCCTCATTCTTTCACAGTGAAGGCTCTTTGGACTTCTCAAGTGTTTCTCGAGCTCTATGGAGAGAAATCAAGAGCTCTTATAGAGATTTTAAGAGCTCTATGGAGAGAACTTAAGAGCTCTTATAGAGATTTTAAGAGCTCTATGGAGAGAACTTAAGAGCTCTTATAGAGATTTTAAGAGCTCTATGGAGAGAACTTAAGAGCTCTTATAGAGATTTTAAGGGTCTGAGAGTCCCTGTAGATCAGTCAGGGAATTTGAGATCACATGATGGGAGTGGAGGTCAGGAAGTAGACGGTAGGTTAGGGGAGGTCAGGGAAGTAGACGGTAGGTCAGGGAAGTAGACGGTAGGTCAGGGAAGTAGACGGTAGGTCAGGGAAGTAGACGGTAGGTCAGGGAGGTCAGGGAAGTAGACGGTAGGTCAGGGAAGTAGACGGTAGGTCAGGGAAGTAGACGGTAGGTCAGGGAAGTAGACGGTAGGTCAGGGGAGGTCAGGGAAGTAGACGGTAGGTCAGGGAAGTAGACGGTAGGTCAGGGAAGTAGACGGTAGGTCAGGGAAGTAGACGGTAGGTCAGGGAAGTAGACGGTAGGTCAGGGAAGTAGACGGTAGGTCAGGGTAGTAGATGGTAGGTCAGGGGAGATCAGGGTAGTAGACGGTAGCTCAGGGAAGTAGACGGTAGGTCAGGGGAGGTCAGGGAAGTAGACGGTAGCTCAGGGAAGTAAACGGTAGGTCAGGGTAGTAGACGGTAGGTCAGGGGAGATCAGGGTAGTAGATGGTAGGTCAGGGGAGGTCAGGGAAGTAGACGGTAGCTCAGGGAAGTAAACGGTAGGTCAGGGGAGGTCAGGGTAGTAGACGGTAGGTCAGGGGAGATCAGGGTAGTAGACGGTAGGTCAGGGGAGATCAGGGAAGTAGACGGTAGGTCAGGGAAGATCAGGGTAGTAGATGGTAGGTCAGGGGAGGTCAGGGAAGTAGACGGTAGGTCAGGGGAGGTCAGGGAAGTAGACGGTAGCTCAGGGAAGTAAACGGTAGGTCAGGGTAGTAGACGGTAGGTCAGGGGAGATCAGGGTAGTAGATGGTAGGTCAGGGGAGGTCAGGGAAGTAGACGGTAGCTCTGGGAAGTAAACGGTAGGTCAGGGGAGGTCAGGGTAGTAGACGGTAGGTCAGGGGAGATCAGGGTAGTAGACGGTAGGTCAGGGGAGATCAGGGTAGTAGACGGTAGGTCAGGGGAGGTCAGGGTAGTAGACGGTAGGTCAGGGAGATCAGGGTAGTAGACGGTAGCTCAGGGGAGATCAGGGTAGTAGACGGTAGGTCAGGGGAGGTCAGGGTAGTAGACGGTAGGTCAGGGTAGTAGACGGTAGGTCAGGGTAGTAGACGGTAGGTCAGGGGAGGTCAGGGTAGTAGACGGTAGGTCAGGGGAGATCAGGGTAGTAGACGGTAGGTCAGGGGAGATCAGGGTAGTAGACGGTAGCTCAGGGAGATCAGGGTAGTAGACGGTAGCTCAGGGGAGATCAGGGTAGTAGACGGTAGGTCAGGGGAGGTCAGGGTAGTAGACGGTAGGTCAGGGGAGATCAGGGTAGTAGACGGTAGCTCAGGGGAGATCAGGGTAGTAGACGGTAGGTCAGGGGAGGTCAGGGTAGTAGACGGTAGGTCAGGGGAGATCAGGGTAGTAGACGGTAGCTCAGGGGAGATCAGGGTAGTAGACGGTAGCTCAGGGGAGATCAGGGTAGTAGACGGTAGGTCAGGGGAGGTCAGGGTAGTAGACGGTAGGTCAGGGGAGATCAGGGTAGTAGACGGTAGGTCAGGGGAGATCAGGGTAGTAGACGGTAGGTCAGGGGAGGTCAGGGTAGTAGACGGTAGGTCAGGGGAGATCAGGGTAGTAGACGGTAGGTCAGGGAGATCAGGGTAGTAGACGGTAGCTCAGGGGAGATCAGGGTAGTAGACGGTAGCTCAGGGAGATCAGGGTAGTAGACGGTAGGTCAGGGGAGATCAGGGTAGTAGACGGTAGGTCAGGGGAGATCAGGGTAGTAGACGGTAGGTCAGGGGAGGTCAGGGTAGTAGACGGTAGGTCAGGGGAGATCAGGGTAGTAGACGGTAGGTCAGGGGAGATCAGGGTAGTAGACGGTAGCTCAGGGGAGATCAGGGTAGTAGACGGTAGGTCAGGGTAGTAAACGGTAGGTCAGGGGAGATCAGGGTAGTAGACGGTAGGTCAGGGAGGTCAGGGTAGTAGACGGTAGGTCAGGGGAGATCAGGGTAGTAGACGGTAGGTCAGGGGAGATCAGGGTAGTAGACGGTAGGTCAGGGGAGATCAGGGTAGTAGACGGTAGCTCAGGGGAGATCAGGGTAGTAGACGGTAGGTCAGGGTAGTAGACGGTAGGTCAGGGGAGATCAGGGTAGTAGACGGTAGGGTCAGGGAGATCAGGGTAGTAGACGGTAGGTCAGGGGAGATCAGGGTAGTAGACGGTAGGTCAGGGGAGGTCAGGGTAGTAGACGGTAGGTCAGGGGAGGTCAGGGTAGTAGACGGTAGGTCAGGGGAGATCAGGGTAGTAGACGGTAGCTCAGGGGAGATCAGGGTAGTAGACGGTAGGTCAGGGTAGTAGACGGTAGGTCAGGGGAGATCAGGGTAGTAGACGGTAGGTCAGGGGAGATCAGGGTAGTAGACGGTAGCTCAGGGGAGATCAGGGTAGTAGACGGTAGGTCAGGGAGATCAGGGTAGTAGACGGTAGGTCAGGGGAGGTCAGGGTAGTAGACGGTAGGTCAGGGGAGATCAGGGTAGTAGACGGTAGGTCAGGGGAGATCAGGGTAGTAGACGGTAGGTCAGGGGAGATCAGGGTAGTAGACGGTAGGTCAGGGAAGTAAACGGTAGGTCAGGGAAGTAGACGGTAGCTCAGGGGAGGTCAAGACTGTAACAGTTCCACCCTCCCTGGAATCAGTGGAATGTCACATGAACTCTGTCCTCAAGGATTGACAGCCACACATATGGTGTCTGGAACCTAACTGAATGGGACATTCTCAGGACCAATCCCTGCTAGTGACAGATTCACATATACCCCCTAAAAAGCCAGTGAGCTCTCAGCTTGTTGAAGGGTGGTGAGACCTTCCAGCAGTTTTATGGTGAATGGCAAATGGTAATCTGGACTCAGGACTGAGTTTGGAAACCCCTGCAGTAACATACAGCAGTAGAGTTGCCCGGAGAGCAGGGTCATATTAGTGCACACCACACAGACAACGGAAAACGAGAACAAGGTCAAGTAGTCCCTGGCTGTTTGTCTGTTTTCCTCCGTTTGGTGCTTAGGCAATACGACTATGAGCCCGCAGCCTAGACCCTTCTCTCTCTCTCTTTCTCTCTCTCTCTAACCTAGCCCCCTCTCTCTCTCTAACCTAGCCCCCTCTCTCTCTCTTTCTCTCTCTCTCTAACCTAGCCCCCTCTCTCTCTCTCTAACCTAGCCCCCTCTCTCTCTCTTTCTCTCTCTCTCTAACCTAGCCCCCTCTCTCTCTTTCTCTCTCTCTCTAACCTAGCCCCCTCTCTCTCTCTTTCTCTCTCCCTAGCACCCTCTCTCTCTCCCTAGCCCCCTCTCGCTCTAACCTAGCCCCCCTTTCTCTCTAACCTAGCCCCCTCTCTCTCTTTCTCTTTCTCTCTCTCCTAGCCCCCTTTCTCTCTCTCCTAGCCCCCTTTCTCTCTCTCCTAGCCCCCTCTCTCTCTAACCTAGCCCCCTTTCTCTCTAACCTAGCCCCCTCTCTCTCTCTCTCTCTCTCTCTCTCTAGCCCCCTCTCTCTCCCTAGCCCCCTTTCTCTCTAACCTAGCCCCTCTCTCTAACCTAGCCCCTTTCTCTCTCCTAGCCCCTTCTCTCTCTCCCCCTAGCCCCCTCTCTCTCTCCCCTAGCCCCCTCTCTCTCTCCTAGTCCCCTCTCTCTCCTAGCCCCCTCTCTCTCCCCTAGCCCCCCTCTCTCCCCTAGCCCCCTCTCTCTCTTTAACCTATCCCCCCTCTCTCTCCCCCTAGCCCCCTTTCTCTCTCCCTAGCCCCCTTTCTCTCTCCCCTAGCCCCTTCTCTCTCTCCCTAGCCCATTCCCTCTCTCCCTAGCCCCCTTTCTCTCTCCCTAGCCCCCTCTCTCTAACCCTAGCCCCCCTCTCTCTCCCCCTAGCCCCCTCTCTCTCTCCTAGTCCCCTCTCTCTCCTAGCCCCCTCTCTCTCCCCTAGCCACCCCCTCTCTCCCCTAGCCCCCTCTCTCTCTTTAACCTATCCCCCTCTCTCTCCCCCTAGCCCCCTTTCTCTCTCCCTAGCCCCTTTCTCTCTCCCCTAGCCCCTTCTCTCTCTCCCTAGCCCATTCCCTCTCTCCCCTAGCCCCCTTTCTCTCTCCCTAGCCCCCTCTCTCTAACCTAGCCCCTTCTCTCTCTAACCTAGCCCCCCTCTCTCTCTAACTTAGCCCCTTCTCTCTCTCTAACCTAGCCTCTCTCTCTCTAACCTAGCCCCTCTCTCTCTCTAACCTAGCCCCCTCTCTCTCTAACCTAGCCCCTTCTCTCTCTCTAACCTAGCCCCTCTCTCTCTCTAACCTAGCCCCTCTCTCTCTCTAACCTAGCCCCTTTCTCTCTCCCCTAGCCCACCTTTCTCTCTCCCATAGCCCCCTTTCTCTCTCCTAGCTCCCCCTCTCTCCTAGCCCCCTCTTTCTAACCTAGCCCCCTTTCTCTCTAACCTAGCCCCCCCTCTCTAACCTAGCCCCTTCTCTCTCTAACCTAGCCCTTCTCTCTCTAACCTAGCCCCCTCTCTCTCTAACCTAGCCCCCTCTATCTCTCTAACCTAGCCCCCTCTCTCTCTAACCTAGCCCCTCTCTCTCTCTAACCTAGCCCCCTCTCTCTCTAACCTAGCCCCCTCTCTCTCTTAACCTAGCCCCTTCTCTCTCTCCCTAGCCCCCCTCTCTCTCTAACCTAGCCCCTTCTCTCTCTCCCCTAGCCCCCTCTCTCTCTCCCCTAGCCCCCTCTCTCTCTAACCTAGCCCCTTCTCTCTGTAACCTAGCCCCTCTCTCTCTCTCTAACCTAGCCCCTTCTCTCTCTAACCTAGCCCCTTCTCTCTCTAACCTAGCCCCCTCTCTCTCTCTCTAACCTAGCCCCTTCTCTCTCTAACCTAGCCCCCTCTCTCTCTAACCTAGCCCCCTCTCTCTCTAACCTAGCCCCTTCTCTCTCTAACCTAGCCCCTTCTCTCTCTAACCTAGCCCCCTCTCTCTAACCTAGCCCCTTCTCTCTCTAACCTAGCCCCTTCTCTCTCTAACCTAGCCCCCTCTCTCTAACCCTAGCCCCCTCTCTCTCTAACCTAGCCCCTTCTCTCTCTAACCTAGCCCCTTCTCTCTCTAACCTAGCCCCTTCTCTCTCTAACCTAGCCCCTTCTCTCTCTCCCTAGTCCCCTTCTCTCTCTCCCTAGTCCCCTTCTCTCTCTCCCTTAGCCCCCTCTCAATTCAATTTCAATTTCAATTCAATTTAAGGGCTTTATTGGCATGGGAAACGTGTGTTAACATTGCCAAAGCAAGTGAAGTAGATAGTAAACAAAAGTGAAATAAACAATAAATATTAACAGTAAACATTACACTCAGAAGTTTCAAAAGAATAAAGACATTTCAAATGTCATATTATGTATATATACAGTGTTGTAACAATGTGCAAATAGTTAAAGTACAAATGGGAAAATAAATAAACATAAATATGGGTTGTATTTACAATGGTGTTTGTTCTTCACTGGTTGCCCTTTTCTTGTGGCAACAGGTCACAAATCTTGCAGCTGTGATGGCACACTGTGGTTTTTCACCCAGTAGATAAGGGAGTTTATCAAAATTGGGTTTGTTTTCGAATTCTTTGTGGATCGCTGTAATCTGAGGGAAATATGTGTCTCTAATATTAGAATAAGGCTGTAACGTAACAAAGTGGGAAAAGTGAAGGGGTCTGAATACTTTCCCAATGCACTGTATGTACAGTTTTTCAACTGATTGTTGATGAGACCCCAGTTGTAACTAGGTTAACCTACCACACCTGTAACTAGGTTAACCTACCACACCTGTAACTAGGTTAACCCACCACACCTGTAACTAGGTTAACCCACCACACCTGTAACTAGGTTAACCCACCACACCTGTAACTAGGTTAACCCACCACACCTGTAACTAGGTTAACCCACCACACCTGTAACTAGGTTAACCCACCACACCTGTAACTAGGTTAACCCACCACACCTGTAACTAGGTTAACCCACCACACCTGTAACTAGGTTAAACCACCACACCTGTAACTAGGTTAACCCACCACACCTGTAACTAGGTTAAACCACCACACCTGTAACTAGGTTAAACCACCACACCTGTAACTAGGTTAACCCACCACACCTGTAACTAGGTTAACCCACCACACCTGTAACTAGGTTAAACCACCACACCTGTAACTAGGTTAACCCACCACACCTGTAACTAGGTTAACCCACCACACCTGTAACTAGGTTAACCCACCACACCTGTAACTAGGTTAACCCACCACACCTGTAACTAGGTTAACCCACCACACCTGTAACTAGGTTAACCCACCACACCTGTAACTAGGTTAACCCACCACACCTGTAACTAGGTTAACCCACCACACCTGTAACTAGGTTAACCCACCACACATGTAACTAGGTTAACCCACCACACCTGTAACTAGGTTAACCCACCACACCTGTAACTAACTAGCCTTGCTCCACACTTGGCCAGTGAGTAGAGGAGCTGGGAGGGACTGATCAATGTCATCCCTAGACCACATCAGTCAGCCAGCCTACGGTTATCCTGCCAGGCCATCCCTAGACCACATCAGTCAGCCAGCCTACGGTTATCCTGCCAGGCCATCCCTAGACCACATCAGTCAGCCAGCCTACGGTTATCCTGCCAGGCCATCCCTAGACCACATCAGTCAGCCAGCCTACGGTTATCCTGCCAGGCCATCCCTAGACCACATCAGTCAGCCAGCCTACGGTTATCCTGCCAGGCCATCCCTAGACCACATCAGTCAGCCAGCCTACGGTTATCCTGCCAGGCCATCCCTAGACCACATCAGTCAGCCAGCCTACGGTTATCCTGCCAGGCCATCCCTAGACCACATCAGTCAGCCAGCCTACGGTTATCCTGCCAGGCCATCCCTAGACCACATCAGTCAGCCAGCCTACGGTTATCCTGCCAGGCCATCCCTAGACCACATCAGTCAGCCAGCCTACGGTTATCCTGCCAGGCCATCCCTAGACCACATCAGTCAGCCAGCCTACGGTTATCCTGCCAGGCCATCCCTAGACCACATCAGTCAGCCAGCCTACGGTTATCCTGCCAGGCCATCCCTAGACCACATCAGTCAGCCAGCCTACGGTTATCCTGCCAGGCCATCCCTAGACCACATCAGTCAGCCAGCCTACGGTTATCCTGCCTGTCCTGTCTGTTCCCACTTCCCACTAAAGCCCTAATGCCCTGGCTGTAGGTGGTGGGTTCTCTCTCCACCCTACATACCAACCTGGCTGTAGGTGGTGGGTTCTCTCTCCACCCTACATACCAACCTGGCTGTAGGTGGTGGGTTCTCTCTCCACCCTACATACCAACCTGGCTGTAGGTGGTGGGTTCTCTCTCCACCCTACATACCAACCTGGCTGTAGGTGGTGGGTTCTCTCTCCACCCTACATACCAACCTGGCTGTAGGTGGTGGGTTCTCTCTCCACCCTACATACCAACCTGGCTGTAGGTGGTGGGTTCTCTCTCCACCCTACATACCAACCTGGCTGTAGGTGGTGGGTTCTCTCTCCACCCTACATACCAACCTGGCTGTAGGTGGTGGGTTCTCTCTCCACCCTACATACCAACCTGGCTGTAGGTGGTGGGTTCTCTCTCCACCCTACATACCAACCTGGCTATAGGTGGTGGGTTCTCTCTCCACCCTACATACCAACCTGGCTGTAGGTGGTGGGTTCTCTCTCCACCCTACATACCAACCTGGCTGTAGGTGGTGGGTTCTCTCTCCACCCTACATACCAACCTGGCTGTAGGTGGTGGGTTCTCTCTCCACCCTACATACCAACCTGGCTGTAGGTGGTGGGTTCTCTCTCCACCCTACATACCAACCTGGCTGTAGGTGGTGGGTTCTCTCTCACCCTACATACCAACCTGGCTGTAGGTGGTGGGTTCTCTCTCCACCCTACATACCAACCTGGCTGTAGGTGGTGGGTTCTCTCTCCACCCTACATACCAACCTGGCTGTAGGTGGTGGGTTCTCTCTCCACCCTACATACCAACCTGGCTGTAGGTGGTGGGTTCTCTCTCCACCCTACATACCAACCTGGCTGTAGGTGGTGGGTTCTCTCTCCACCCTACATACCAACCTGGCTGTAGGTGGTGGGTTCTCTCTCCACCCTACATACCAACCTGGCTGTAGGTGGTGGGTTCTCTCTCCACCCTACATACCAACCTGGCTGTAGGTGGTGGGTTCTCTCTCCACCCTACATACCAACCTGGCTGTAGGTGGTGGGTTCTCTCTCCACCCTACATACCAACCTGGCTGTAGGTGGTGGGTTCTCTCTCCACCCTACATACCAACCTGGCTGTAGGTGGTGGGTTCTCTCTCCACCCTACATACCAACCTGGCTGTAGGTGGTGGGTTCTCTCTCCACCCTACATACCAACCTGGCTGTAGGTGGTGGGTTCTCTCTCCACCCTACATACCAACCTGGCTGTAGGTGGTGGGTTCTCTATCCACCTGTCTGTCGGTCTAGTTAAAGCCCGCTGGGGTCGCTCTAAATTTAGACCCACAGACAGAGTAGTACCACTGACTGCTCCGTCTTTCTGTTCTGTCTGTTAACTGAGCAAAGGTGCTCTCTTACCTCAGCCAGAGATGAGGCAACCCTCCCTGTTGTCTCTGAGGGTCAGTCAGGGGAATATTTAACCAGTGTAAACAGGTTGGGGAAATGGCGTTCTAAAGGTCCAGTAATCCACTGTTTGGTTTTTCTGTTTTGAATGTTAGCCAGTCAGTGGGCCGCTGTCAACAAATGCACATCCAAATCAGAACTACATTTTCTCTCTGTCAGGACTCCAGGACTCCAGTCCCTCCCCTCATTCTTTCACAGTGAAGGCTCTTTGGACTTCTCAAGTGTTTCTCGAGCTCTATGGAGAGAAATCAAGAGCTCTTATAGAGATTTTAAGAGCTCTATGGAGAGAACTTAAGAGCTCTTATAGAGATTTTAAGAGCTCTATGGAGAGAACTTAAGAGCTCTTATAGAGATTTTAAGAGCTCTATGGAGAGAACTTAAGAGCTCTTATAGAGATTTTAAGGGTCTGAGAGTCCCTGTAGATCAGTCAGGGAATTTGAGATCACATGATGGGAGTGGAGGTCAGGGAAGTAGACGGTAGGTTAGGGGAGGTCAGGGAAGTAGACGGTAGGTCAGGGAAGTAGACGGTAGGTCAGGGAAGTAGACGGTAGGTCAGGGAAGTAGACGGTAGGTCAGGGGAGGTCAGGGAAGTAGACGGTAGGTCAGGGAAGTAGACGGTAGGTCAGGGAAGTAGACGGTAGGTCAGGGAAGTAGACGGTAGGTCAGGGGAGGTCAGGGAAGTAGACGGTAGGTCAGGGAAGTAGACGGTAGGTCAGGGAAGTAGACGGTAGGTCAGGGAAGTAGACGGTAGGTCAGGGAAGTAGACGGTAGGTCAGGGAAGTAGACGGTAGGTCAGGGTAGTAGATGGTAGGTCAGGGGAGATCAGGGTAGTAGACGGTAGCTCAGGGAAGTAGACGGTAGGTCAGGGGAGGTCAGGGAAGTAGACGGTAGCTCAGGGAAGTAAACGGTAGGTCAGGGTAGTAGACGGTAGGTCAGGGGAGATCAGGGTAGTAGATGGTAGGTCAGGGGAGGTCAGGGAAGTAGACGGTAGCTCAGGGAAGTAAACGGTAGGTCAGGGGAGGTCAGGGTAGTAGACGGTAGGTCAGGGGAGATCAGGGTAGTAGACGGTAGGTCAGGGGAGATCAGGGTAGTAGACGGTAGCTCAGGGGAAGATCAGGGTAGTAGATGGTAGGTCAGGGGAGGTCAGGGTAGTAGACGGTAGGTCAGGGAGGTCAGGGTAGTAGACGGTAGCTCAGTCAGGGAAGTAGACGGTAGGTCGGAGTCAGGGTAGTAGACGGTAGGTCAGGGGAGATCAGGGAAGTAGATGGTAGGTCAGGGAGGTCAGGGAAGTAGACGGTAGCTCGGGGAGTAAACGGTGGAGGTCAGGGTAGTAGACGGTAGGTCAGGGGAGATCAGGGTAGTAGACGGTAGGTCAGGGGAGGTCAGGGTAGTAGACGGTAGGTCTGGGGAGTAAAGGTAGTCAGACGGGAGGTCAGGGTAGTAGACGGTAGGTCAGGGGAGGTCAGGGTAGTAGACGGTGGTCAGGGAGATCAGGGTAGTAGACGGTAGGTCAGGGGAGGTCAGGGTAGTAGACGGTAGGTCAGGGGAGATCAGGGTAGTGAGACGGTAGCTCAGGGAGATCAGGGTAGTAGACGGTAGCTCAGGGGAGATCAGGGTAGTAGACGGTGGGTCAGGGTAGTAGACGGTAGGTCAGGGAGATCAGGGTAGTAGACGGTAGGTCAGGGGAGGTCAGGGTAGTAGACGGTAGGTCAGGGAGATCAGGGTAGTAGACGGTAGGTCAGGGAGATCAGGGTAGTAGACGGTAGCTCAGGGGAGATCAGGGTAGTAGACGGTAGCTCAGGGGAGATCAGGGTAGTAGACGGTAGGTCAGGGGAGGTCAGGGTAGTAGACGGTAGGTCAGGGGAGATCAGGGTAGTAGACGGTAGCTCAGGGGAGATCAGGGTAGGACGGTCAGGGTAGGGTGGACGGTAGGTCAGGGAGATCAGGGTAGTAGACGGTAGCTCGGGGAGATCAGGGTAGTAGACGGTAGGTCAGGGTAGTAGACGGTAGGTCAGGGAGATCAGGGTAGTAGACGGTAGGTCAGGGGAGATCAGGGTAGTAGACGGTAGCTCAGGGAGATCAGGGTAGTAGACGGTAGCTCAGGGGAGATCAGGGTAGTAGACGGTAGGTCAGGGGAGGTCAGGGTAGTAGACGGTAGGTCAGGGAGATCAGGGTAGTAGACGGTAGGTCAGGGGAGATCAGGGTAGTAGACGGTAGGTCAGGGGAGGTCAGGGTAGTAGACGGTAGGTCAGGGGAGATCAGGGTAGTAGACGGTAGGTCAGGGGAGATCAGGGTAGTAGACGGTAGCTCAGGGGAGATCAGGGTAGTAGACGGTAGCTCAGGGGAGATCAGGGTAGTAGACGGTAGCTCAGGGGAGATCAGGGTAGTAGACGGTAGGTCAGGGGAGATCAGGGTAGTAGACGGTAGGTCAGGGGAGATCAGGGTAGTAGACGGTAGGTCAGGGGAGGTCAGGGTAGTAGACGGTAGGTCAGGGGAGATCAGGGTAGTAGACGGTAGGTCAGGGGAGATCAGGGTAGTAGACGGTAGCTCAGGGGAGATCAGGGTAGTAGACGGTAGGTCAGGGTAGTAAACGGTAGGTCAGGGGGAGATCAGGGTAGTAGACGGTAGGTCAGGGGGAGGTCAGGGTAGTAGACGGTAGGTCAGGGGAGATCAGGGTAGTAGACGGTAGGTCAGGGGAGGTCAGGGTAGTAGACGGTAGGTCAGGGGAGATCAGGGTAGTAGACGGTAGCTCAGGGGAGATCAGGGTAGTAGACGGTAGGTCGGTCAGGGTAGTAGACGGTAGGTCAGGGGAGATCAGGGTAGTAGACGGTAGCTCAGGGGAGATCAGGGTAGTAGACGGTAGGTCAGGAAGGTAGGGTAGTAGACGGTAGGGTCAGGGGAGATCAGGGTAGTAGACGGTAGGTCAGGGGAGGTCAGGGTAGTAGACGGTAGGTCAGGGGGAGATCAGGGTAGTAGACGGTAGGTCAGGGGAGATCAGGGTAGTAGACGGTAGGTCAGGGGAGATCAGGGTAGTAGACGGTAGCTCAGGGGAGATCAGGGTAGTAGACGGTAGGTCAGGGTAGTAGACGGTAGGTCAGGGGAGATCAGGGTAGTAGACGGTAGGTCAGGGTAGTAGACGGTAGGTCAGGGGAGATCAGGGTAGTAGACGGTAGGTCAGGGGAGGTCAGGGTAGTAGACGGTAGGTCAGGGGAGATCAGGGTAGTAGACGGTAGGTCAGGGGAGATCAGGGTAGTAGACGGTAGGTCAGGGGAGATCAGGGTAGTAGACGGTAGGTCAGGGGAGATCAGGGTAGTAGACGGTAGGTCAGGGAAGTAAACGGTAGGTCAGGGAAGTAGACGGTAGCTCAGGGGAGGTCAAGACTGTAACAGTTCCACCCTCCCTGGAATCAGTGGAATGTCACATGAACTCTGTCCTCAGGATTGACAGCCACACATATGGTGTCTGGAACCTAACTGAATGGGACATTCTCAGGACCAATCCCTGCTAGTGACAGATTCACATATACCCCCTAAAAAGCCAGTGAGCTCTCAGCTTGTTGAAGGTTGGTGAGACCTTCCAGCAGTTTTATGGTGAATGGCAAATGGTAATCTGGACTCAGGACTGAGTTTGGAAACCCCTGCAGTAACATACAGCAGTAGAGTTGCCCGGAGAGCAGGGTCATATTAGTGCACACCACACAGACAACGGAAAACGAGAACAAGGTCAAGTAGTCCCTGGCTGTTTGTCTGTTTTCCTCCGTTTGGTGCTTAGGCAATACGACTATGAGCCCGCAGCCTAGACCCTTCTCTCTCTCTCTTTCTCTCTCTCTCTAACCTAGCCCCCTCTCTCTCTCTAACCTAGCCCCCTCTCTCTCTCTTTCTCTCTCTCTCTAACCTAGCCCCCCTCTCTCTCTCTAACCTAGCCCCCCTCTCTCTCTCTTTCTCTCTCTCTCTAACCTAGCCCCCTCTCTCTCTTTCTCTCTCTCTCTAACCTAGCCCCCTCTCTCTCTCTTTCTCTCTCCCTAGCCCCCTCTCTCTCTAACCTAGCCCCCTTTCTCTCTAACCTAGCCCCCTCTCTCTCTTTCTCTTTCTCTCTCTCCTAGCCCCCTTTCTCTCTCTCCTAGCCCCCTTTCTCTCTCTCCTAGCCCCCTCTCTCTCTAACCTAGCCCCCTTTCTCTCTAACCTAGCCCCCCTCTCTCTCTCTCTCTCTCTCTCTCCCTAGCCCCCTCTCTCTCCCTAGCCCCCTTTCTCTCTAACCTAGCCCCTCTCTCTAACCTAGCCCCTTTCTCTCTCCTAGCCCCCTCTCTCTCTCCCCTAGCCCCCTCTCTCTCTCCCCTAGCCCCCTCTCTCTCTCCTAGTCCCCTCTCTCTCCTAGCCCCTCTCTCTCCCCCTAGCCCCCCCTCTCTCCCCTAGCCCCCTCTCTCTCTTTAACCTATCCCCCTCTCTCTCCCCCCTAGCCCCCTTTCTCTCTCCCTAGCCCCCTTTCTCTCTCCCCTAGCCCCTTCTCTCTCTCCCTAGCCCATTCCCTCTCTCCCTAGCCCCCTTTCTCTCTCCCTAGCCCCCCCTCTCTCTAACCTAGCCCCCTCTCTCTCTCCCTAGCCCCCTCTCTCTCTCCTAGTCCCCTCTCTCTCCTAGCCCCCTCTCTCTCTCCCCTAGCCACCCCCTCTCTCCCCTAGCCCCCTCTCTCTCTTTAACCTATCCCCTCTCTCTCCCCCTAGCCCCCTTTCTCTCTCCCTAGCCCCTTTCTCTCTCCCCTAGCCCCTTCTCTCTCTCCCTAGCCCATTCCCTCTCTCCCTAGCCCCCTTTCTCTCTCCCTAGCCCCCCTCTCTCTAACCTAGCCCCTTCTCTCTCTAACCTAGCCCCCTCTCTCTCTAACTTAGCCCCCTTCTCTCTCTCTAACCTAGCCCCTCTCTCTCTCTAACCTAGCCCTCTCTCTCTCTCTAACCCTAGCCCCCTCTCTCTCTAACCTAGCCCCTTCTCTCTCTCTAACCTAGCCCTCTCTCTCTCTAACCTAGCCCCTCTCTCTCTCTAACCTAGCCCCTTTCTCTCTCCCCTAGCCCCCTTTCTCTCTCCCATAGCCCCCTTTCTCTCTCCTAGCTCCCCCTCTCTCCTAGCCCCTCTTTCTAACCTAGCCCCCTTTCTCTCTAACCTAGCCCCCCCTCTCTAACCTAGCCCCTTCTCTCTCTAACCTAGCCCTTCTCTCTCTAACCTAGCCCCCTCTCTCTCTAACCTAGCCCCCTCTATCTCTCTAACCTAGCCCCCTCTCTCTCTAACCTAGCCCCTCTCTCTCTCTAACCTAGCCCCCTCTCTCTCTAACCTAGCCCCCTCTCTCTCTAACCTAGCCCCTTCTCTCTCTCCCCTAGCCCCCTCTCTCTCTAACCTAGCCCCTTCTCTCTCTCCCCTAGCCCCCTCTCTCTCTCCCCTAGCCCCCTCTCTCTCTAACCTAGCCCCTTCTCTCTGTAACCTAGCCCCTCTCTCTCTCTCTAACCTAGCCCCTTCTCTCTCTAACCTATCCCCTTCTCTCTCTAACCTAGCCCCCTCTCTCTCTCTCTAACCTAGCCCCTTCTCTCTCTAACCTAGCCCCCTCTCTCTCTAACCTAGCCCCCTCTCTCTCTAACCTAGCCCCTTCTCTCTCTAACCTAGCCCCTTCTCTCTCTAACCCTAGCCCCCTCTCTCTAACCTAGCCCCTTCTCTCTCTAACCTAGCCCCTTCTCTCTCTAACCTAGCCCCCTCTCTCTAACCTAGCCCCCTCTCTCTCTAACCTAGCCCCTTCTCTCTCTAACCTAGCCCCTTCTCTCTCTAACCTAGCCCCTTCTCTCTCTAACCTAGCCCCTTCTCTCTCTCCCTAGTCCCCTTCTCTCTCTCCCTAGTCCCCTTCTCTCTCTCCCTTAGCCCCCTCTCAATTCAATTTCAATTTCAATTCAATTTAAGGGCTTTATTGGCATGGGAAACGTGTGTTAACATTGCCAAAGCAAGTGAAGTAGATAGTAAACAAAAGTGAAATAAACAATAAATATTAACAGTAAACATTACACTCAGAAGTTTCAAAAGAATAAAGACATTTCAAATGTCATATTATGTATATATACAGTGTTGTAACAATGTGCAAATAGTTAAAGTACAAATGGGAAAATAAATAAACATAAATATGGGTTGTATTTACAATGGTGTTTGTTCTTCACTGGTTGCCCTTTTCTTGTGGCAACAGGTCACAAATCTTGCAGCTGTGATGGCACACTGTGGTTTTTCACCCAGTAGATAAGGGAGTTTATCAAAATTGGGTTTGTTTTCGAATTCTTTGTGGATCGCTGTAATCTGAGGGAAATATGTGTCTCTAATATGGTCATACATTTGGCAGGAGGTTAGGAAGTGCAGCTCAGTTTCCACCTCATTTTGTGGGCAGTGTGCACATAGCCTGTCTTCTCTTGAGAGCCAGGTCTGCCTACGGCGGCCTTTCTCAATAGCAAGGCTATGCTCACTGAGTCTGTACATAGTCAAAGCTTTCCTTAAGTTTGGGTCAGTCACAGTGGTCAAGTATTCTGCCACTGTGTACTCTCTGTTTAGGGCCAAATAGCATTCTAGTTTGCTCTGTTTATTTGTTTGTTCTTTCCAATGTGTGAAGTAATTCTCTTTTTGTTTTCTCATGATTTGGTTGGGTCTAATTGTGTTGTTGTTGTCCTGGGGCTGTGTGGGGTCTGTTTGTGTTTGTGAACAGAGCCCCAGGACAAGCTTACTTAGGGGACTCTTCTCCAAGTTCATCTCTCTGTAGGTGATGGCTTTGTTATGGAAGGTTTGGGAATCGCTTCCTTTTAAGTGGTTATAGAATTTAATGGCTCTTTTCTGGATTTTGATAATTAGCGGGTATTGGCCTAATTCTGCTCTGCATGCATTATTTGGTGTTTTACGTTGTACACGGAGGATGTTTTTGCAGAATTCTGCATGCAGAGTCTCAATTTGGTGTTTGTCCCATTTTGTGAATTCTTGGTTGGTGAGCGGATCCCAGACCTCAGAACCATAAAGGGCAATGGGTTCTATAACTGATTCAAGTATTTTTAGCCAGATCCTAATTGGTATGTCAAATTTTATGTTCCTTTTGATGGCATAGAAGGCCCTTCTTGCCTTGTCTCTCAGATCGTTCACAGCTTTGTGGAAGTTACCTGTGGCGCTGATGTTTAGGCCGAGGTACAGTGGGGAAAAAAAGTATTTAGTCAGCCACCAATTGTGCAAGTTCTCCCACTTAAAAAGATGAGAGAGGCCTGTAATTTTCATCATAGGTACACGTCAACTATGGCAGACAAATTGAGAAAAAAAAATCCAGAAAATCACATTGTAGGATTTTTAATAAATTTATTTGCAAATTATGGTGGAAAATAAGTATTTGGTCACCTAGAAACAAGCAAGATTTCTGGCTCTCACAGACCTGTAACTTCTTCTTTAAGAGGCTCCTCTGTCCTCCACTCGTTACCTGTATTAATGGCACCTGTTTGAACTTGTTATCAGTATAAAAGACACCTGTCCACAACCTCAAACAGTCACACTCCAAACTCCACTATGGCCAAGACCAAAGAGCTGTCAAAGGACACCAGAAACAAAATTGTAGACCTGCACCAGGCTGGGAAGACTGAATCTGCAATAGGTAAGCAGCTTGGTTTGAAGAAATCAACTGTGGGAGCAATTATTAGGAAATGGAATACATACAAGACCACTGATAATCTCCCTCGATCTGGGGCTCCACGCAAGATCTCACCCCGTAGGGTCAAAATGATCACAAGAACGGTGAGCAAAAATCCCAGAACCACACGGGGGGACCTAGTGAATGACCTGCAGAGAGCTGGGACCAAAGTAACAAAGCCTACCATCAGTAACACACTACGCCGCCAAGTAGTGTCCCCCTACTTAAGCCAGTACATGTCCAGGCCCGTCTGAAGTTTGCTAGAGTGCATTTGGATGATCCAGAAGAGGATTGGGAGAATGTCATATGGTCAGATGAAACCAAACTAGAACTTTTTGGTAAAAACTCAACTCGTCGTGTTTGGAGGACAAAGAATGCTGAGTTGCATCCAAAGAACACCATACCTACTGTGAAGCATGGGGGTGGAAACATCATGCTTTGGGGCTGTTTTTCTGCAAAGGGACCAGGACGACTGATCCGTGTAAAGGAAAGAATGAATGGGGCCATGTATCGTGAGATTTTGAGTGAAAACCTCCTTCCATCAGCAAGGGCATTGAAGATGAAACGTGGCTGGGTCTTTCAGCATGATAATGATCCCAAACACACCGCCCGGGCAACGAAGGAGTGGCTTCGTAAGAAGCATTTCAAGGTCCTGGAGTGGCCTAGCCAGTCTCCAGATCTCAACCCCATAGAAAATCTTTGGAGGGAGTTGAAAGTCTGTGTTGCCCAGCTACAGCCCCAAAACATCACTGCTCTAGAGGAGATCTGCATGGAGGAATGGGCCAAAATACCAGCAACAGTGTGTGAAAACCTTGTGAAGACTTACAGAAAACGTTTGACCTGTGTAATTGCCAACAAAGGGTATATAACAAAGTATTGAGAAACTTTTGTTATTGACCAAATACTTATTTTCCACCATCACTTGCAAATACATTCATAAAAAGTCCTAAAATGTGATTTTCTGGATTTTTTTTCCTCATTTTGTCTGTCATAGTTGACGTGTACCTATGATGAAAATTACAGGCCTCTCTCATCTTTTTAAGTGGGAGAACATGCACAATTGGTGGCTGACTAAATACTTTTTTTCCCCACTGTATGTATAGATTTTTGTGTGCTCTAGGGCAACGGTGTCTAGATGAAATTTGTATTTGTGGTCCTGGCAACTGGACCTTTTTTGGAACACCATTATTTTTGTCTTACTGAGATTTACTGTCAGGGCCCAGGTCTGACAGAATCTGTGCAGAAGATCTAGGTGCTGCTGTAGGTCCTCCTTGGTTGGTGACAGAAGCACCAGATCATCAGCAAACAGAAGACATTTGACTTCAGATTCTAGTAGGGTGAGGCCGGGTGCTGCAGACTGTTCTTGTGCCCTCACCAATTCATTGATATATATGTTGAAGAGGGTGGGGCTTAAACTGCATCCCTGTCTCACCCCACGGCCCTGTGGAAAGAAATGTGTGTGTTTTTTGCCAATTTTAACCGCACACTTGTTGTTTGTGTACATGGATTTTATAATGTCGTATGTTTTTCCCCCAACCCCACTTTCCATCAATTTGTATAGCAGACCCTCATGCCAAATTGAGTCAAAGCTTTTTGAAATCAACAAAGCATGAGAAGACTTTGCCTTTGTTTTGGTTTGTTTGTTTGTCAATTAGGGTGTGCAGGGTGAATACGTGGTCTGTCGTACGGTAATTTGGTAAAGCCAATTTGACATTTGCTCAGTACATTGTTTTCACTGAGGAAATGAACTAGTCTGCTGTTAATGATAATGCAGAGGATTTTCCCAAGGTTGCTGTTGACGCATATCCCACGGTAGTTATTGGGGTCAAATTTGTCTCCACTTTTGTGGATTGGGGTGATCAGTCCTTGGTTCCAGATATTGGGGAAGATGCCAGAGCTAAGGATGATGTTAAAGAGTTTAAGTATAGCTAATTGAAATTTGTGGTCTGTATATTTTATCATTTCATTGAGGATACCATCAACACCACAGGACTTTTTTGGGTTGGAGGGTTTGTATTTTGTCCTGTAGTTCATTCAATGTAATTGGAGAATCCAGTGGGTTCTGGTAGTCTTTAATAGTTGATTCTAAGATTTGCATTTGATCATGTATATTTTTTTGCTGTTTGTTCTCTGTTATAGGGCCAAAAAGGTTGGAGAAGTGGTTTACCCATACATCTCCGTTTTGGATAGATAGCTCTTCGTGTTGTTGTTTGTTTAGTGTTTTCCAATTTTCCCAGAAGTGGTTAGAGTCTATGGATTCTTCAATTACATTGAGCTGATTTCTGACATGCTGTTCCTTCTTTTTCCGTAGTGTATTTCTGTATTGTTTTAGTGATTCACCATAGTGAAGGAGTAGGCTCAGGTTTTCTGGGTCTCTATGTTTTTGGTTGGATAGGTTTCTCAATTTCTTTCTTAGGTTTTTGCATTCTTCATCAAACCATTTATCACTGTTATTACTTTTCTTTGGTTTTCTGTTAGAGATTTTTAGATTTGATAGGGAAGCTGAGAGGTCAAATATACTGTTTAGGTTTTCTACTGCCAAGTTTACACCTTCACTATTACAGTGGAACGTTTTGTCCAGGAAGTTGTCTAGAATGGATTGAATTTGTTGTTTCCTAATTGTTTTTTGGTAGGTTTCAACACTACTTTCCTTCCATCTATAGCATTTCTTAATATTATTCAGTTCCTTTGGCTTTGATGCCTCATGATTGAGTATTGCTCTGTTCAAGTAGACTGTGATTTTGCTGTGATCTGATAGGGGTGTCAGTGGGCTGACTGTGAACGCTCTGAGAGACTCTGGGTTGAGGTCAGTGATAAAGTAGTCTACAGTACTACTGCCAAGAGATGAGCTATAGGTGTACCTACCATAGGAGTCCCCTCGAAGCCTACCATTGACTATGTACATACCCAGTGTGCGACAGAGCTGCAGGAGTCGTGACCCGTTTTTGTTGGTTATGTTGTCGTAGTTGTGCCTAGGGGGCATATGGGGGGAGGGAATGCTGTCACCTCCAGGTAGGTGTTTGTCCCCCTGTGTGCTGAGGGTGTCAGGTTCTTGTCCAGTTCTGGCATTTAGGTCGCCACAGACTAGTACATGTCCCTGGGTCTGGAAATGATTGATTTCTCCCTCCAGGATGGAGAAACTGTCTTCATTAAAGTATGGGGATTCTAGTGGGGGGATATAGGTAGCACACAGGAGAACATTTTTCTCAGTTGAGATAATTTCCTTTTCAATTTCTAACCAAATGTAAAAGGTTCCTGTTTTGATTAATTTAATAGAGTGAGTTAGGTCTGTTCTATACCAAATTAGCATACCCCCTGAGTCCCTTCCCTGTTTCACACCTGGTAGTTTGGTGGATGGGACTACCAGCTCTCTGTAACCTAGAGGGCAACCAGTGGGTCCGTCTCCTCTATACCATGTTTCTTGTAGGATGACAATGTCTGTATTTCCGATTTCTTTGGTGAAGTCCAGATTCCTGCTCTTTAGGCCAAAGGCAGATGACCTCAGGCCTGGGATATTCCAGGATGAAATAGTGAAGGCTTTGTGTTCCATAAAGTGTCTAATGTTGTTGGTTGTGTGGTTTGGCCTCAGGCCAGTAATTGTGAGCAGAGCCTGCTGAGCATCTGGTACATGCCATTGGCTTGGGCTAGTGTAAGAGTGGGTGTTGGGCCTGTTTGCCTGCTCACGGCCTGGGCGTATGTGTGACTTTCATGTTGCCCTCTTTGTGGGAGTGGGGGGCTTGGGGTGGGTAGGAGGGGCATAGGTCTGATCTGAGGGGGGCCTAAATGGGGTGTGGGCATGGTTGACTTGGGGGGAGTTAATTGGTGGGGGGTGGGGGTGTAGATGTGGTTGATGGTGCTGTGGTCTGGATGTAGGTCCTCTCTGCGGGGGTCCTCTATGTGTAGGTCCTGGGGGGTCCCGCAGGTCTGGGAGAGTGTCTCGCTGGTCTGGGCGGGGGTGTCTGTTGATCTGTTGCTCCTGTGTGAGGTGTTGGGTCTGCGGTTGAGGGCGATATCCTTTAGGGTCCGGGCGAAGGTGGGCACTGCTGCCTTGTATAGGTGGACCTGGTCATAAAGGCTGTTCACGTCCAGGGTGGAGTGGTGGGCCAGGTAGACATTTGGTTTTGATGCACAGTCACGGGAAATACTTGCGTTTACCCGCTGTATGGTAGCAGGGTGGAAGTCTTTTCGTGGTAGCAGGGTGGAGATAACCACTTGTGCGTTGGGGAAAGTAGAAGAAGCTTTTTCTATCACTCCCTTGAGTGCTGTGGCCACCCTTTCCTGCTGTGTTATCAGGTCGTTTGTGCCTGTGTGTATTATTATGTGGCTGGGTGATCCTAGTCGGTCCTTAGACAGAAGGTCTAGGGCGCGCTGGGTATTTGGACACCAGAGTTTAGACACTGTGTGTTTTGGAAAAAGTTTATTTTCTTGTATGTATTTCCCGTTTGAGTCCATAAGGAGTACAATCTGTGGCTTGTGTATGTCCTCAGTGGGTGTGGGGGGTCGTCATGAGGGCTATCAGGGTGTCTGACTGGGGGGTTGCTCAGAGGGGTTGGGGTCCCCAGGGCTTGGGGTTCTTCATTTGTTTGTCTGGGTGTGATGTCGAGGCTATGGTCAGGGTCTAGGGTGTACTGTTCTGCTGCGGTGTCGAGACTTTGGCCAGGATCTGAGGTGGGCTGTTCTCTAATGGGTTGTTCAATGTCACCCGTCATCGTTCTCACCTTCTCCTCCAGCACTCTGATCCTCTCCTCTAGTGTTCTGTTCTTCTCCTGCTCCTGCTCTTTCTCCTGTTGATGTTGTCTCACCACAGTCCAGAGTGCAGACATGTCTCTCTCTACCTGCAGCTCTCCAGGTCTAGTTAAGGGGGTGTTGTTGTGCTGGACTGTTGTCTGGGTCTGTGCTGACTGGAGTGTGTTCACCTGCTGTTCCAGCTCCACCTGCCTTACCTCCAGCTGGGTGAATTTATCCTTCATTTCAATGAGGGAGTAGTGCTCTGTGCTGGGAGGTTGACTTTCCGCTTGGGGTTGCTCTGTGGGGTTATTTAATGAAGAGGTCTGGTCTGACCCGCTCGGGGTGGGGGTATCTTTCTCAAGGGAGAACTTCTCCTGCTGAGCTATTTCTTTGATTAGGTGAAAGTCCAGCTGAAACTGTTTGGTGTTGCCTTGAACCAAAACGGTTCCAGATTTATAGAGATTAATATTAGACGACTCAGAGTCCTCGTTGTCCAGTATCCTGAGTTTCCACCCGTCGCTAACACCCCCCCCTCTTAACAGAGGGGTAGTGTGCTAGTATAGCACTGTGCCATGCCAGGGGATGGTCTGTGTGGAAGATAAGGTTGCTTATGTTCCCATTTTTATACAAATCAGCAAAAAGTGTCTCGTGCTTCCCCAAAAGAAGTTTCAATTTGTACTCTTTTCGAGTCTTGTCGTTTTTTACATTCAGAGGGTACTGTATTTTAATGACCTCTGAACAGTGGGGGGGTGCTTCTAAGGCCTCTTCTAAGGCCTCTAGTTGGGGTAGACTGTACGACTCTCCTGCCATTGTTTGGCTCAAGGGCTTTGACACCTCTCACTTCACACGTCAGTGCTAATTGAAATTGTATCTCTTTGTAGCAAGTTTAAGCTTGGTAGCCTAAGCATTCAGTCCTTATAAAATAAAATATATCATTGTAATGTATTTTTCTTCTTGGTTTTTGAAAGTGAAAAATAGCTTCATACTAAACATTACTCACTCAGTTCCAGGTTGGATGGTGTTTTCAGGTTTCTGTTTGTTTGCCAGAGCATTTGCTGTATAGTTTGAGAATAGTAATCCTTGGTAGTAGAAAGCTTTCCAGGTAATTCCGTCCAAAATCAGGTTGTAGGTTTGGAGTTTTGGTTTGGAATGAAGGTTATGTTGTGGAGGGTAGCATCCTGTATATGTCCCTGCCAAAAAATCCTACTTTATCTAACTCTAAATCTATATTTTTTGTTTAAAATGCAGGAGCAATGTCTTTGAGCTCTCTCTGTCTCTCTCTCTCTCTCCTCTCTCTCTCTCTCTCTCTCTCTCTCTCCTAGCCCCCTCTCTCTCTGGCCCTGCCAGTCTCTCCTCTCCTCACTGTGGGCCCTGCCAGCCTCTCCTCTCCTCACTGTGGGCCCTGCCAGTCTCTCCTCTCCTCACTGTGGGCCCTGCCAGTCTCTCCTCTCCTCTCTCTCACTGTAGGCCCTGCCAGTCTCTCCTCTCTCTCCTCACTGTGGGCCCTGCCAGTCTCTCCTCTCCTCTCCTCACTGTGGGCCCTGCCAGTCTCTCCTCTCCTCTCCTCACTGTAGGCCCTGCCAGTCTCTCCTCTCCTCTCTCACTGTGGGCCCTGCCAGTCTCTCCTCTCCTCTCCTTACTGTAGGGCCCTGCCAGTCTCTCCTCTCCTCTCTCACTGTGGGCCCTGCCAGTCTCTCCCTCTCCTCTCCTCACTGTGGGCCCTGCCAGTCTCTCCTCTCCTCACTGTGGGCCCTGCCAGTCTCTCCTCTCCTCTCCTCACTGTGGGCCCTGCCAGTCTCTCCTCTCCTCTCCTCACTGTGGGCCCTGCCAGTCTCTCCTCTCCTCACTGTGGGCCCTGCCAGTCTCTCCTCTCCTCTCCTCACTGTGGGCCCTGCCAGTCTCTCCTCTCCTCACTGTGGGCCCTGCCAGTCTCTCCTCTCCTCACTGTGGGCCCTGCCAGTCTCTCCTCCCTGTGTGGTGGCTTTAGAACAGCGCCCTCTGTCAGTTATCTAGGGTTAATATACTGTATCATTGGTAGAATGCCTCCCTGGTGGTTACTGGCCACAGTCCACTCCCCAGGGATACATCATCTACATGGCCTACATACTTAGCCCTCCTGTTGGTCTCCTAGAAAACGGCTCCGTTAAGAGAGGGCTGGTATGGAGTGGGATGATTCTGGTTATTACATTTTCCTCTAATGAATCATGATTACAGAGTGATCTGTGTCGCTTTCAGCTCCGCTGTTTGTGGCCTGGCAGAGGACAGAAGACTAGTCAGCCCCCCTAAGAAGAGAAATGGGTGTAACTGCACGTAGTGTAGTTGGGTTCACTGGTGTTGGGATCTCCTCAGTATCGTTGGGTTCTGTCTGGCTCACTGGTGTTGGGATCTCCTCAGTATCGTTGGGTTCTGTCTGGCTCACTGGTGTTGGGATCTCCTCAGTATCGTTGGGTTCTGTCTGGCTCACTGGTGTTGGGATCTCCTCAGTATCGTTGGGTTCTGTCTGGCTCACTGCTGTTGGGATCTCCTCAGTATCGTTGGGTTCTGTCTGGCTCACTGCTGTTGGGATCTCCTCAGTATCGTTGGGTTCTGTCTGGCTCACTGGTGTTGGGATCTCCTCAGTATCGTTGGGTTCTGTCTGGCTCACTGGTGTTGGGATCTCCTCAGTATCGTTGGGTTCTGTCTGGCTCACTGGTGTTGGGATCTCCTCAGTATCGTTGGGTTCTGTCTGGCTCACTGGTGTTGGGATCTCCTCAGTATCGTTGGGTTCTGTCTGGCTCACTGGTGTTGGGATCTCCTCAGTATCGTTGGGTTCTGTCTGGCTCACTGGTGTTGGGATCTCCTCAGTATCGTTGGGTTCTGTCTGGCTCACTGGTGTTGGGATCTCCTCAGTATCTTGTGTGTGTGTGTGTGTGTGTGTGTGTGTAACGGTGTGTGTGTGTGTGTGTGTAACGGTGTGATGTTTTCATGCATGGCTCCAGAGAACACAGTGAGCTGTGAAATTCTCCATAACACATATTACACTTGAGCTTAGAGAGACAGTAGTGTGGATATTACACACTACACACTGCTGCTGGGGCCAACTGTGTTTAGTAATGACACCCAGACATCTGGGGCCAACTGTGTTCAGTAATGACACCCAGACATCTGGGGCCAACTGTGTTCAGTAATGACACCCAGACATCTGGGGCCAACTGTGTTTAGTAATGACACCCAGACATCTGGGGCCAACTGTGTTCAGTAATGACACCCAGACATCAGGGGCCAACTGTGTTCAGTAATGACACCCAGACATCTGGGGCCAACTGTGTTTAGTAATGACACCCAGACATCAGGGGCCAACTGTGTTTAGTAATGACACCCAGACATCAGGGGCCAACTGTGTTTAGTAATGACACCCAGACATCAGGGGCCAACTGTGTTTAGTAATGACACCCAGACATCAGGGGCCAACTGTGTTTAGTAATGACACCCAGACATCTGGGGCCAACTGTGTTTAGTAATGACACCCAGGTGGTGAAGGACATACTGCTCATCCGCGGACCAGGCCCAAATCCCAGACACTCGTAAAAGGAAGAGGGCGTGTTCTAGAGGCTGGCGTGCGGGATACCTGACGAGACTTCGTCTGCGAGTGGATTAACCGCCTCTACCGTTCGTTCTATTGGCGAGCGTGCGATCACTGGAGAGTAGACTGGACGAGCTCCGTTCGAGACTATCCTATCAACGGGACCTGAAGAACTAACATCCTGTTTCTCAGAGTCGTGGCTGAACAAGGACATGGACAATATAAATCGAGCACATTTTTCTATACATCAGCAGGACAGAACGGAAGCTTCTGGTAAACTCAGGGGGGGAGTTGTGTGTCTCTTTGTTAACAACAGCTGGTGCGCGATCTCTAATATTCAGGAAGTCTCGAGGTTCTGCTCGCCTGAATACCTTATGATAAATTGTACACCATATATTACAATTTTTCGTAGCTGTCTATTTACCACCACAAACCGATGCTGGCACTAAGACCTCACTCAACCAGCTGTATAGGGCCGTAAGCAAACAAGAAAACGCTCATCCAGAGGCGGCGCTCCTAGTGGCCGGGGACTTTAATGCAAGAAAAATGAAATCTGTTTTCTACCAGCATGTCACCTTTGCAACTAGAGGCGAAAAAACTCTAGATCACCTTTACCCCACACACACAGAGCTCCCCCTCACCCTCCAATTGGCTAATCTAACCACAACTCTATCCTCCTGATTTCCTGCTTACAAGCAAAAACTCAAACAGGAAGCACCAGTGACACGCTCAGTACGGAAGTGGTCCGATGAAGCGGATGCTAAGCTACAGGACTGTTTCGCTAGCTCAGACTGGAACATGTTCCGGAGTTAATCAGATGGCATTGAGGAGTTTATCACAGTCACCGGCTTCTCTAGTTCATCCGATGATTGAAACGATGACTCCAGATGTGGAGTGTATCTTTGTTTAATTGTAGAAACATGTAGTTAACGTTCCACATGTAGATGCTTGGTGTTTGAATAATTGTTAACAGATACTTTGTTTCCTTCTCTTCTCTTTTATCCTCAGGCCCCTCTGAGCCCCGGAGACCCAGGAAAGGACTGACGAGAACGCCATGGCTTAAACCCTGTGCCCCACTAGACACCTGTCCCCCACCCTGACCCCCCTCCCCCCTCCCTCCCTCCCTCCCTCCCACTGTCCACAACCCCACCCACCTCAGTCTCTCCCTGTTCCCAGCCTCCCTAACCCTGGGCAGCGCCCCCCCCCCAGTCTCTCCCTCTCCCCGGCCTCCCTAACCCTGGGCAGCGCCCCCCTCTGGAGACAACATGATGATGAGCCTCCAGAAGGACCACGCCATGGGCTCTGACCGGGACCTTCAGTCCTCCACCTCCTCCTCAGTCAGCCTGCCCTCCGTCAAGAAGGCCCCCAAGAAGAGACGTCTGTCCCTGGGGAACCTGTTCAGACGGCGCCGGGAGCCCAAGAGGAAGTCCAAGGAGCTCCGAGGAGGAGGAGGAGGAGGAGGAGGAGATGCCATCGCCAGCATAGACAGCATCCACTCAGACCTCATGCTAAACGATAAGAACTCTGCCTACTCAGTGGCAGGAGCTGCCTGCACCTCCTCCCTAGTGGCCTCATCTTCCTCCTCCTCTTCTTCCTCCCGGGGTCCAGAGCTGCTGGAGTGCCCGCTGTGCCTTCTACGCCACTCCAGGGACAGTTTCCCAGACATCATGACCTGCCACCACCGCTCCTGTGCGGACTGCCTGCGCCAGTACTTGCGGATAGAGATCAGTGAGTCGCGCGTCAACATCAGCTGTCCAGAGTGCTCCGAGCGGTTCAACCCCCACGACATCCGCATCATCCTGGGAGACCAGCCCCTCATGGAGAAGTATGAGGAGTTCATGTTGAGGCGATGGCTGGTGGCTGACCCTGACTGCCGCTGGTGCCCCACCCCCGACTGCGGGTAAGATCCTAAGCTCAGACACACAGGGCGGGCCACACTGAGATTTCTGGATCAGATGAAATCATTTTGCGTCTAACAATATTAGCACGTTTGGCAATGGATTTGAAATCCTATTATGGTCTAAGCCCAGTCTTAGATATGAGTATAAATTCAGCATTTTCTGTCCCTGAAACCAGGGATGTTTTCATCTAAGCCTGAGCTCTGTTTGTCCCTCCATTTCCCTGGCCAGTAATCTCTCTGTGTTAGAGAGAGGAGAGGGAGTGTATGCTAGCCTGTGACCTCCAGCTGTGTGTCTGGACCTCTGCCAGCCTGCTGCCTGGCCTGCCTCAGTGGAACAATAGAGCAGAGTAGGGCTGGCCAGGCAGTCAGGCCTGCAGTGAGCAGAGTAGGGCTGGCCAGGCAGTCAGGCCTGCAGTGAGCAGAGTAGGGCTGGCCAGGCAGTCAGGCCTGCAGTGAGCAGAGTAGGGCTGGCCAGGCAGTCAGGCCTGCAGTGAGCAGAGTAGGGCTGGCCAGGCATTCAGGCCTGCAGTGAGCAGAGTAGGGCTGGCCAGGCAGTCAGGCCTGCAGTGAGCAGAGTAGGGCTGGCCAGGCAGTCAGGCCTGCAGTGTGCTGACTGCATTGTTTAGCTTTAAAGCCATTGTGCAATTAGTAGTGCTGAGTGATTTAGTGCATTTTGAAGTCTGTTCGATAAAAAAAAAAAATGATTCACGTTTTTAAAATTTCAGTTTCGATTATTAAAACAGTAAATGCATTATGAAGTAATGACATACAAATTATTTTAGTGCTGGAGCCTGCCGAGTGGCTGGCTTCCGGGTTAAGTGAGCAGTGTGTCAATTTCGTGATATCCAATTGGTAGTTACAGTCTTGTCCCATCGCTGCAACTCCCGTACGGACTCGGGAGAGGCGAAGGTCGAAGGCCATGCGTCCTCCAAAACACGACCCTGCCAAGCCGCACTGCTTCTTGACACACTGCTCGCTTAACCCGGAAGCCAGCCGCACCAATGTGTCGGAGGAAACACTGACACGAGTCGCCACAAGGAGTCTCTAGAGCGCGATGGGACAAGGACATCCGGGCCGGCCAAACCCTCCCCTAACCCGGTCGACGCTGGGCGATCGAACCCGGGTCTGTAGTGACGCCACTCGGGAGGCCCCCCTCGGAGTTCTATTGGATAAGTAACTCTCCAACCATGTGATGGCAGGTGATGTGAAGCCATAATACGTTTTTAAAAAAAAGTTTTTTAAATAACAAATTATGATAAATAACATCAAAGGCTGAACTGAAATCAACCAATACAGCTCCAATTATCATCTTATTATGCATTTATTTTAGCCAATCAGTCATCTGAGCCAGTGCAGTATAAGTTGAGTGCCCTTCCCTATATGCATGCTGAAAGTCAGTAGTTAACTTGTTCTTAAAAAAATAGCATTGTATTTGGTCAAACACAATCCTCTCCATCCGTTTACTAAGAACAGGCAGCAAACCGATTTGGTCGGCTGTTACTCAGCAAAGGGTGCTTTACGGTTTCCTTCCACGCCTAGGGACACACTCCTTTAGGCTTTGGTTAAAGACATAGCAAATAGGGGTGGGATCAGTCTGCTGCCAGTCTAGATAGTTTCCATCTAGGCTGTCTACACTTCACTTCTGTTTGTCCACTTTACTAGTGAAAGTCATTGAAATGATTGGCTATATCAAAAGCTTTAAATGACCCATCAACTTCAATGAACGATAGAGATGAATTGGGTTTTCCACCCATAATATTATTTAAGGTGCTGAAGTCTTTTTCCATAGTTTTTAAGTAATTTATCTTGTTTTGGTAATGGAATTTTAGTTACAAAATGTCTCAATTGCCAGTATGTCAACCAGTCAGCTGAGCAGCCTGACTTGTTGACCACCTTTTTTGCGTCATTTCTTTGAACCATTCTTCAGTTCATCGATCCTGAGGGCTCCAACAGATCTCACAGGAAGTTTAACAGGTGCATGCTTGTCAACAACTAGCTAGAATAATTTTACAAATACTCCCCCAAGTGCTGCATCTGGATTCTCTTCCTTACACACATCAGACCAACATACATGTTTTACATCCTCTGTAGCTCAGCTGGTAGAGCACGGCGCTTGTAACGCCAAGGTAGTGGGTTCGATCCCTGGGACCACCCACACACAAAAAAAAATGTATGCACGCATGACTGTAAGTCGCTTTGGATAAAAGCGTCTGCTAAATGGCATATTATTATTATTATTATTATTATTATAAAGAGTCCTGAGAAATGTTTTTGTATGATCTCTTCTAAATTACTTTAGGACCTGCCTTTTGGTACTTTGGCTTTCCTTGTTATTGCCACAATGTTATGGTCACTACAGCCGATGGGAACTGATATTGTTATGGTCACTACAGCCAATGGGAACTGATATTGTTATGGTCTCTACAGCCAATGGGAACTGATATTGTTATGGTCTCTACAGCCAATGGGAACTGATATTGTAATGGTCACTACAGCCAATGGGAACTGATATTGTTATGGTCTCTACAGCCAATGGGAACTGATATTGTTATGGTCTCTACAGCCAATGGGAACTGATATTGTTATGGGTACTACCAGCCAATGGGAACTGATATTGTTATGGTCACTACAGCCAATGGGAACTGATATTGTTATGGTCACTACAGCCAATGGGAACTGATATTGTTATGGTCACTACAGCCAATGGGAACTGATATTGTAATGGTCACTACAGCCAATGGGAACTGATATTGTTATGGTCTCTACAGCCAATGGGAACTGATATTGTTATGGTCACTACAGCCAATGGGAACTGATATTGTTATGGTCACTACAGCCAATGGGAACTGATATTGTAATGGTCACTACAGCCAATGGGAACTGATATTGTTATGGTCTCTACAGCCAATGGGAACTGATATTGTTATGGGTACTACCAGCCAATGGGAACTGATATTGTTATGGGTACTACCAGCCAATGGGACCTGATATTGTTATGGTCACTACAGCCAATGGGAACTGATATTGTTATGGTCACTACAGCCAATGGGAACTGATATTGTAATGGTCACTACAGCCAATGGGAACTGATATTGTTATGGTCACTACAGCCAATGGGAACTGATATTGTTATGGTCACTACAGCCAATGGGAACTGATATTGTAATGGGTACTACAGCCAATATTCTCCAGATAGTGCCAGTCTACACTTGGCGTCCTATAGCAGATCATATATATATGCTGGTATGAAGAGATGGCACCACAGGGCTCAGGCTGCTGGTATGAAGAGATGGCACCACAGGGCTCAGGCTGCTGGTATGAAGAGATGGCACCACAGGGCTCAGGCTGCTGGTATGAAGAGATGGCACCACAGGGCTCAGGCTGCTGGTATGAAGAGATGGCACCACAGGGCTCAGGCTGCTGGTATGAAGAGATGGCACCACAGGGCTCAGGCTGCTGGTATGAAGAGATGGCACCACAGGGCTCAGGCTGCTGGTATGAAGAGATGGCACCACAGGGCTCAGGCTGCTGGTATGAAGAGATGGCACCACAGGGCTCAGGCTGCTGGTATGAAGAGATGGCACCACAGGGCTCAGGCTGCTGGTATGAAGAGATGGCACCACAGGGGCTCAGGCTGCTGGTATGAAGAGATGGCACCACGGGGCTCAGGCTGCTGGTATGAAGAGATGGCACCACAGGGCTCAGGCTGCTGGTTGCTTGGTGCCTGGCGCAACAACGTGCTGTCTCTGACTCACTGAACATTTCCCAAGTAGTGGACAACATTTCATGTGATGTCTACCACTAACAGCAGCTCTGTATTACTGTCCTGGTTCACCGTGCAGCTGAAAGCACTGCTGGTTAGAGGGGATATGGGAACCAGCCTGTAGAGGGACTGACTGAGGAGAACACACACATGTTGGAGCAGCCAATCAGCTCTGGGAGGGAGGGGCCAATGGTTCCAGCTTAACTTTAGCCCTTCTGTGATTGGTGGAGCTATGTGTTAAGAGTAGAGGGCTGGAGCAGGAGAGAGGCTGGCAACATGATGGGCCAAACCACCAGTCCTCTTCTCCCTGTCTCACTATGGGCCAAACCACACACTCAACCCTCCTCCCAGTCCTCTTCTCCCTGTCTCACTATGGGCCAAACCACCACTCAACCCTCCTCCCAGTCCTCTTCTCCCTGTCTCACTATGGGCCAAACCACCAGTCCTCTTCTCCCTGTCTCACTATGGGCCAAACCACCAGTCCTCTTCTCCCTGTCTCACTATGGGCCAAACCACCAGTCCTCTTCTCCCTGTCTCACTATGGGCCAAACCACCACTCAACCCTCCTCCCAGTCCTCTTCTCCCTGTCTCACTATGGGCCAAACCACCACTCAACCCTCCTCCCAGTCCTCTTCTCCCTGTTTCACTATGGGCCAAACCACCACTCAACCCTCCTCCCAGTCCTCTTCTCCCTGTCTCACTATGGGCCAAACCACCACTCAACCCTCCTCCCAGTCCTCTTCTCCCTGTCTCACTATGGGCCAAACCACCACTCAACCCTCCTCCCAGTCCTCTTCTCCCTGTCTCACTATGGGCCAAACCACCACTCAACCCTCCTCCCAGTCCTCTTCTCCCTGTCTCACTATGGGCCAAACCACCACTCAACCCCTCCTCCCAGTCCTCTTCTCCCTGTCTCACTATGGGCCAAACCACCACTCAACCCCTCCTCCCAGTCCTCTTCTCCCTATCTCACTATGGGCCAAACCACCACTCAACCCTCCTCCCAGTCCTCTTCTCCCTGTCTCACTATGGGCCAAACCACCACTCAACTCTCCTCCCAGTCCTCTTCTCCCTGTCTCACTATGGGCCAAACCACCACTCAACCCTCCTCCCAGTCCTCTTCTCCCTATGGGCCAAACCACCACTCAACTCTCCTCCCAGTCCTCTTCTCCCTATGGGCCAAACCACCACTCAACCCTCCTCCCAGTCCTCTTCTCCCTGTCTCACTATGGGCCAAACCACCACTCAACCCTCCTCCCAGTCCTCTTCTCCCTGTCTCACTATGGGCCAAACCACCAGTCCTCTTCTCCCTGTCTCACTATGGGCCAAACCACCACTCAACCCTCCTCCCAGTCCTCTTCTCCCTGTCTCACTATGGGCCAAACCACCACTCAACCCTCCTCCCAGTCCTCTTCTCCCTGTCTCACTATGGGCCAAACCACCACTCAACCCTCCTCCCAGTCCTCTTCTCCCTGTCTCACTATGGGCCAAACCACCACTCAACCCTCCTCCCAGTCCTCTTCTCCCTGTCTCACTATGGGCCAAACCACCACTTCAACCCTCCTCCCAGTCCTCTTCTCCCTGTCTCACTATGGGCCAAACCACCCTAACCCTCCTCCCAGTCCTCTTCTCCCCTGTCTCACTATGGGCCAAACCACCACTCAACCCCTCCTCCCAGTCCTCTTCTCCCTGTCTCACTATGGGCCAAACCACCACTCAACCCTCCTCCCAGTCCTCTTCTCCCTGTCTCACTATGGGCCAAACCACCACTCAACCCTCCTCCCAGTCCTCTTCTCCCTGTTTCACTATGGGCCAAACCACCACTCAACCCCTCCTCCCAGTCCTCTTCTCCCTGTCTCACTATGGGCCAAACCACCACTCAACCTCCTCCCAGTCCTCTTCTCCCTGTCTCACTATGGGCCAAACCACCACTCAACCCTCCTCCCAGTCCTCTTCTCCCTATGGGCCAAACCACCACTCAACCCTCCTCCCAGTCCTCTTCTCCCTGTTTCACTATGGGCCAAACCACCACTCAACCCTCCTCCCAGTCCTCTTCTCCCTGTTTCACTATGGGCCAAACCACCACTCAACCCTCCTCCCAGTCCTCTTCTCCCTGTCTCACTATGGGCCAAACCACCACTCAACCCTCCTCCCAGTCCTCTTCTCCCTATGGGCCAAACCACCACTCAACTCTCCTCCCAGTCCTCTTCCCTGTTTCACTATGGGCCAAACCACCACTCAACCCTCCTCCCAGTCCTCTTCTCCCTGTCTCACTATGGGGCCAAACCACCACTCAACCCTCCTCCCAGTCCTCTTCTCCTGTTTCACTATGGGCCAAACCACCACTCAACCCTCCTCCCAGTCCTCTTCTCCCTGTTTCACTATGGGCCAAACCACCACTCAACCCTCCTCCCAGTCCTCTTCTCCCTGTCTCACTATGGGCCAAACCACCACTCAACCCCTCCTCCCAGTCCTCTTCTCACTATGGGCCAAACCACCACTCAACCCTCCTCCCAGTCCTCTTCTCCCTGTCTCACTATGGGCCAAACCACCACTCAACCCTCCTCCCAGTCCTCTTCCTCCAGTTGGACTCGATACCTGCTGGCTCAGTAGGAATGGATGCTGTCTTTTTGTCATTGACCTGCTGGAAAGGAGAGGACGGAGCAGGAAAGGAGAGATGAGGCCTCACTCTGGTGAGAGAGAGTCGAGGGCAGATGGTCCATCCATTAGCCTACTGTGTTAACTCCATCACATGACATTTACATTTGACATTTTTTGTCATTTAGCAGATGCTCTTATCCAGAGCGACTTACAGGAGCAATTAGGGTTAAGTGCCTTGCTCAAGGGCACATCGATCGATTTTTTTAACCTAGTCTGCTCGGGGATTCGAACCAGCCACTTTTGGTTACTGGCCCAGCGCTCTTAACCGCTAGGCTACCTGCCGGCCTATATATTATATCATCAGCGTGATGCTGCAGGCTGGCCTATATATTATATCATCAGCGTGATGCTGCAGGCTGGCCTATATATTATATCATCAGCGTGATGCTGCAGGCTGGCCTGGCTCCGAGTGTTGCGTGTGGCAGCAATGCAGGGTCAGTGCCTTCAGAAAGTATTCATACCCCTTGACTTATTCCACATTTTGTTGTGTTACAGCCTGAATACAAAATGGATTACATTTATTTTCCCCCTCACCCATCTACACACAATACCCATAATGACAAAGTGAAAACATGTTTATAGAAATGGTTTTATTTTTTATTATTTTTTATTTGAAATTCAGAAATATCTCATTTACATAAGTATTCACACCCCTGAGTCGATACTTTGTAGAAGCATCTTTGGCGGCGATTACAGCTTTGAGTCGTCTTCAGTATGCCTGTATCGGCTTTGCACATCTGGGTTTGGGAATTTTCTCCCATTCTTCCTTGCAGATTTTCTCATGCTCTGTTAGATGGGGAGCGGCAGTGAACAGCAATCTTCAAGTCTTTCCACAGATTTTCAATGGGATTCAAGTCTGGGCTTTGGCTGGACCACTGAAGGACTTTCACATTCTTGTTCTAAAGCCATTCCAGCGTTGCTTTGGTTTTATGCTTGGGGTCATTGTCCTGATGGAATTTAAATCTTCGCCCCAGTCTAAGGTAATTTGCATTCTGAAGTAGGTTCTCATCAAGGATTTTCCTGTATTTGGCTCCATTTATTGTTCCCTCTATCCTTACCAGTCTCTCAGTCCCTGCCGCTGAAAAGCATCCCCATAGCATGATGATGCCACCACCATGCTTCACGGTAGGGATGGTGTTAGACGGGTGATGAGCTGTGCCTGGTTTTCTCCAGACATGGCGCTTTGCATTCGGGTCAAAGAGTTACATTTCTGTCTCATCAGACCACAGAATATTTTGCCTTTATGATCAGAGTCTTTCACGTGTCTTTTCTTAACTCCAGGCGTGCTGCCCTTTTCTCAGGAGATGCTTCCGTCTGGCCACTCTCCCATAATTCCCAGATTGGTGAAGTGAGGGAGAGACTGTTGTCCTTCTGGTAGGTTCTCACATCTCAGCCAAGGAACTCTGTAGTTCTGTCAGAGTGGTCATTGGGTTCTTGGTCACTTCCCTGACCAAGGTCATTCTTTCCCGGTTGCTCAGTTTGGTCGGACGGCCAGCTCTAGGCAGTCTGGGTATTTCCATATTTTTTTCCATTTCCTAATGATTTAACTGTACTCTTGGAAACTTTCAACACTTTAGAAATAGTTTTATACCCTTCCCCAGATATATGCCTCATCACAGAGATCTATGGACAGTTCCTTGGACTTCATGGTATAGTTTCTGCTCTGACATGCACTGTCAACTGTGGGACCTTATATAGACAGGAGGGTTTCTTTATAAATCGTGACATCTCAAGGATGATCAAAGGAAGTTGGATGCACTTGAGCTCAGTTTGGATTGTCATAACAAAGGGGTGTGAATACTTATGCATTTTAGATATTGCTGTATTTCATTTTCAATTTAAAAAAAAGAATAATCTAAAAACGTGTTTTCACGTTGTCATTATGGGGTATTGTGTTTAGATGGGTGAGGGGAAAAACATATTTAATCCATTTTGAATTCAAGCTGTAACACAACAAAATGTGGAATAAGTCAAGGGGTCTAACTGTAAGTCGCTCTGGATAAGAGCGTCTGCTAAATGACTAAAATGTAAATGTATGAATACTTTCTGAAGGCGCTGTAGATCCATTCTCTCTGTCCGGTTTGTCCCCAGTGTTCTCTACCTGCCTGCCTGCCTGGCTCTGCCATACAGGACACTTAGTAATCCCCTAGTCATGTTGTTCTGTTTAAAGTTGTTAGCTAATTCCCTTCCTGACTGGGTGTTGGCAGAAAGCCAGGCCCAGGGTGTCTGTTGTACCACGAGGCTGGGATAGGGAGGGAGGGACGGACAGGGAGGGACAGACAGGGAGGGATGGAGAGGGATAGGGAGGGATGGACGGGAGGGACGGGGAGGGAGGGACAGGGAGGGACGGACAGGGAGGGAGGGACAGACAGGGATAGGCAGGGACAGGGAGTGATGGACGGGGAGGGATGGACAGGGACAGGGAGGGATGGACAGGGACAGGGAGGGAGGGACAGGGACAGGGAGGGATGGACAGGGACAGGGAGGGATGGACAGGGACAGGGAGGGAGGACAGGGACAGGGGAGGGATGGACAGGGAGGGATGGACAGGGCAAGGGACAGGGAGGGATGGACGAGGGACAGGGACAGGGAGGGATGGACGGGAGGGACAGGGACAGGGAGGGATGGACAGGGACAGGGAGGGATGGACAGGGACAGGGAGGGATGGACAGGGACAGGGAGGGATGGACAGGGACAGGGAGGGATGGACAGGGAGGGATGGACAGGGACAGGGACAGGGAGGGATGGACAGGGACAGGGACAGGGAGGGATGGACAGGGACAGGGACAGGGAGGGATGGACAGGGACAGGGAGGGATGGACAGGAGGGAGGGATGGACAGGGACAGGGAGGGAGGGACAGGGAGGGATGGACAGGGACAGGGAGGGATGGACAGGGAGGAGGGAGGGACAGGGACAGGGAGGGAGGGACAGGGAGGGAGGGACAGAGACAGGGAGGGATGGACGGACAGGGACAGGGAGGGAGGGACAGAGACAGGGAGGGATGGACAGGGAGGGATGGACAGGGACAGGGACAGGGAGGGAGGGACAGAGACAGGGAGGGATGGACAGGGACAGGGAGGGATGGACAGGGACAGGGAGGGATGGACAGGGAGGGATGGACAGGGAGGGATGGACAGGGACAGGGAGGGAGGGACAGGGAGGGATGGACAGGGACAGGGAGGGAGGGACAGGGACAGGGAGGGATGGACAGGGAGGGATGGACAGGGAGGGATGGACAGGGACAGGGAGGGAGGGATGGACAGGGACAGGGACAGGGAGGGATGGACAGGGACAGGGAGGGAGGGACAGGGAGGGATGGACAGAGACAGGGACAGGGAGGGATGGACAGGGAAAGGGACAGGGAGGGATGGACAGGGACAGGGAGGGATGGACAGGGACAGGGACAGGGAGGGACAGGGAGGGAGGGACAGGGGAGGGATGGACAGGGACAGGGAGGGATGGACAGGGACAGGGAGGGATGGACAGGGACAGGGAGGGAGGGACAGGGAGGGATGGACAGAGACAGGGACAGGGAGGGATGGACAGGGACAGGGAGGGATGGACAGGGACAGGGAGGGATGGACAGGGACAGGGAGGGAGGGACAGGGAGGGATGGACAGAGACAGGGACAGGGAGGGATGGACAGGGACAGGGACAGGGAGGGATGGACAGGGAGGGATGGACAGGGAAGGGACAGGGAGGGATGGACAGGGACAGGGACAGGGAGGGATGGACAGGGAGGGAGGGACAGGGAGGGATGGACAGGGACAGGGACAGGGAGGGATGGACAGGGAGGGATGGACAGGGAGGGATGGAAAGGGACAGGGAGGGAGGGACAGGGAGGGATGGACAGGGAGGGATGGACAGGGAGGGATGGACAGGGACAGGGACAGGGAGGGATGGACAGGGACAGGGACAGGGAGGGAGGGACAGGGAGGGATGGACAGGGAAAGGGACAGGGAGGGATGGACAGGGAGGGATGGACAGGGAGGGATGGACAGAGACAGGGACAGGGATGGATGGACAGGGACAGGGAGGGATGGACAGAGACAGGGACAGGGAGGGATGGACAGGGAGGGATGGACAGAGACAGGGACAGGGAGGGATGGACAGGGAGGGATGGAGAGACAACATGCACTAGGGTTTAGATCAGCAAGGGATCTGCATAGAAATCGACAGGGACACAGCCAGATCAACAGTCAGGGGCAATAGCATACATAGTAGTCACGTCATAGATGTAGTACAGATTTAACAGATTGACCAATGGTGATAAATAGTGAAGAGAACAGGAGAGATCAACGTGGTACACCTTTAGGAACAGTGACCAGCGATGGCCTGAGTTCTGTCACTAAGGGATCATCAGTGAAGACCATGGACAGGGACAGGGAGGGAGGGACAGGGAGGGATGGACAGAGACAGGGACAGGGAGGGATGGACAGGGAAAGGGACAGGGAGGGATGGACAGGGACAGGGAGGGATGGACAGGGACAGGGACAGGGAGGGACAGGGAGGGAGGGACAGGGAGGGATGGACAGGGACAGGGAGGGAAGGGACAGGGAGGGATGGACAGAGACAGGGACAGGGAGGGATGGACAGGGAGGGATGGACAGAGACAGGGACAGGGAGGGATGGACAGAGACAGGGACAGGGAGGGATGGACAGGGACAGGGAGGGATGGACAGGGACAGGGAGGGAGGGACAGGGAGGGATGGACAGAGACAGGGACAGGGAGGGATGGACAGGGACAGGGACAGGGAGGGATGGACAGGGAGGGATGGACAGGGAAAGGGACAGGGAGGGATGGACAGGGACAGGGACAGGGAGGGATGGACAGGGGAGGGAGGGACAGGGAGGGATGGACAGGGACAGGGACAGGGAGGGATGGACAGGGAGGGATGGACAGGGAGGGATGGAAAGGGACAGGGAGGGAGGGACAGGGAGAGGGATGGACAGGGAGGGATGGACAGGGAGGGATGGACAGGGACAGGGACAGGGAGGGATGGACAGGGACAGGGACAGGGAGGGAGGGACAGGGAGGGATGGACAGGGAAAGGGACAGGGAGGGATGGACAGGGAGGGAGGACAGGGAGGGATGGACAGAGACAGGGACAGGGAGGGAGGGACAGGGAGGGATGGACAGGGAGGGATGGACAGAGACAGGGACAGGGATGGATGGACAGGGAGGGATGGACAGAGACAGGGACAGGGAGGGATGGACAGGGACAGGGAGGGATGGAGAGTTTTTAAAAACAACATGCACTAGTTTTAAATCAGCAAGGGATTCCTGCATAGCTATAAAATCTGACCGTAGTTTTGACACAGCCAGATCAACAGTCGGGGCAATAGCATACATAGTAGTATCACTTCATAGATGTAGTTTAAATTTAACAGATTGACCAATGGTGTTTATATAAATAGTGAAGAGAACAGGTCCCAAAAATCAACCCCTGTGGTACACCTTTATGAAATTCAGACTTAACCCCATCAATCACGATGGCCTGAGTTCTGTCACTAAGATCATCATGAAACCATGGACAGGCGTCAGAGCTCAGGCCTATCAAGGGCAATTTGTTCAATAAAATAGCATTATCAAATGCTTTTGACAGGTCCACAAACAAAGCAGCACATTTCATTTTAGTGTCTAAAGCGTTGACAAGATGATTAACAACTAAAGTGGTTGCTGTAATAGTCATATGCCCAGGCCTAAACCCCAATTTGATTTACATTCAAAATACATCTGTCAGATAAAGAACAGCAAAGTTGTACATTTACCAAGGATTGAAGAATCTTAGCTAGACAAGGAAGCGTTGAAATGGGGTCAGGCAGCTAATGAATGAACAGGAGAAAGCGTCATGGTTACATTTACATTTTACATTTACGTCATTTAGCAGACGCTCTTATCCAGAGCGACTTACAAGTTGGTGCATTCACCCTATAGCCAGTGGGATAACCACTTTAACCACACAATTTTTTTACTTTTGATACCTAAGTATATTTAAAACCAAATACTTTTACTCAAGTAGTATTTTAATGGGTGACTTTTACTTGAGTCATTTTCTATTAAGGTATCTTTACTTTTACTCAAGTATGACAATTGGGCACTTTTTCCCACCACTGCATACACTACACTCAGGAGAATCATTTCATAGCATGCAGGCAGTTCAATGGGTCCGTTTCTGCTTTCATTGGCTACTGAGACGACTTCAGAAACACACTACATACTTTCCAGCCTCTGTAGTCCCCCAGTCTATCCCCTCTGTCTTTATAGCCAGACGGTGTTCAGGCCTCCTTGCTTGGCTGTGTATCCCCTCTGTCTTTATAGCCAGACGGTGTTCAGGCCTCCTTGCTTGGCTGTGTATCCCCTCTGTCTTTATAGCCAGACGGTGTTCAGGCCTCCTTGCTTGGCTGTGTATCCCCTCTGTCTTTATAGCCAGACGGTGTTCAGGCCTCCTTGCTTGGCTGTGTATCTCCTCTGTCTTTATAGCCAGACGGTGTTCAGGCCTCCTTGCTTGGCTGTCTATCCCCTCTGTCTTTATAGCCAGACGGTGTTCAGGCCTCCTTGCTTGGCTGTCTATCCCCTCTGTCTTTATAGCCAGACGGTGTTCAGGCCTCCTTGCTTGGCTGTCTATCCCCTCTGTCTTTATAGCCAGACGGTGTTCAGGCCTCCTTGCTTGGCTGTGTTCATCCTGCTGCTCTTAAGCTGCTGGCAGCCATGTCCTTCTCTTCAGGAATGGTTTGAGTTAGCTGGAACTTTCTTTTCCCTCAGCAGAGCACAGTTAGAGCTATCCACACAGTCAGTCTGGTTCTTAGTGTTGAAGCCTACTGCTGTTTGTTACAGTCCACACAGTCAGTCTGGTTCTTAGTGTTGAAGCCTACTGCTGTTTGTTACAGTCCACACAGTCAGTCTGGTTCTTAGTGTTGAAGCCTACTGCTGTTTGTTACAGTCCACACAGTCAGTCTGGTTCCTAGTGTTGAAGCCTACTGCTGTTTGTTACAGTCCACACAGTCAGTCTGGTTCTTAGTGTTGAAGCCTACTGCTGTTTGGTACAGTCCACACAGTCAGTCTGGTTCCTAGTGTTGAAGCCTACTGCTGTTTGGTACAGTCCACACAGTCAGTCTGGTTCCTAGTGTTGAAGCCTACTGCTGTTTGGTACAGTCCACACAGTCAGTCTGGTTCCTAGTGTTGAAGCCTACTGCTGTTGGTTACAGTCCACACAGTCAGTCTGGTTCTTAGTGTTGAAGCCTACTGCTGTTTGTTACAGTCCACACAGTCAGTCTGGTTCCTAGTGTTGAAGCCTACTGCTGTTTGTTACAGTCCACACAGTCAGTCTGGTTCCTAGTGTTGAAGCCTACTGCTGTTTGTTACAGTCCACACAGTCAGTCTGGTTCTTAGTGTTGAAGCCTACTGCTGTTTGTTACAGTCCACACAGTCAGTCTGGTTCCTAGTGTTGAAGCCTACTGCTGTTTGGTACAGTCCACACAGTCAGTCTGGTTCCTAGTGTTGAAGCCTACTGCTGTTTGTTACAGTCCACACAGTCAGTCTGGTTCTTAGTGTTGAAGCCTACTGCTGTTTGGTACAGTCCACACAGTCAGTCTGGTTCCTAGTGTTGAAGCCTACTGCTGTTTGGTACAGTCCACACAGTCAGTCTGGTTCCTAGTGTTGAAGCCTACTGCTGTTTGGTACAGTCCACACAGTCAGTCTGGTTCTTAGTGTTGAAGCCTACTGCTGTTTGGTACAGTCCACACAGTCAGTCTGGTTCCTAGTGTTGAAGCCTAATGCATCTCTGTACTGCCACCAGCTGCAGGACAGACAACCAGGGGCGCAACTTTCACTGGGGACGGGGGGGACGGAGACGGGGGCATGTCCCCCCACATTCTGAAATAGCATTTTTGTCCCCCCTCCAGTTTTAGCATGGGAATGTGATACAAAACGAGGCAATGATGTGCTTTAGGACCATGCGGACGCCTCAGAGCGGTCGGGTAGGCTGTTTAGGAGTGTTTCTCTGACCTAGATTAATATATATATAATAATTGTCCCCCCCCACTTCTAAAACCAAAGTTGCGCCCCTGCAGACAGCCATAAGGCTACCCTCAGTCTGTTTCGCTGGCTATGGAGCAGCAGCAGCACTGTGACTGGTCCCAGATCAGATGATGCAGGAGAATACATTAGACCTCCAGACTTACTGCTCCTCAGTGGCCCATAGAGGACATCAGAGCATTCCTCCTGATGGTTACACCATCTCTGTTTCCTCCTGATGGTTAAACCATCTGTTTCCTTCTGATGGTTACACCATCTCTGTTTCCTTCTGATGGTTAAACCATCTCTGTTTCCTCCTGATGGCGCCTTCCTCCTGCTCCTGCTCCTCCTCCTCCTCCTCTTCCTCCTTCTCCTCCTCCTCCTCCTTCTCCTGCTCCATAACTACTGATCAGGGCCTAAAATTAACTTTTTGATTCACCAGCCACTGTGGCAGGTAGATTACAAAATCTACCAGCCACTCAGAATTTTTTACCAGCTAAAATATTTTTTCGCCTTAATTACATCAAAAAACACAACATTTAATAAAAAATAATGGATGGCCATGCTTTGTAATGTTTCTAAAACAAGAAATATATTAGTAATGTGGTATATTACTCAATTTAATAATTGTTTTGTCTTTTAATCAAAATATCAGACAATATGTTTAGCTGCCCATTTAAGGGCGGGAGTTTTATGCCTGTGCTCAGCGTCTCCAAAAATGAATCTATCAGCGCTTCACTCATTGCACACAGCGCCGCTGCGCGAGGTGGGTTCTAGGATGTGTGTTTCTTTGTGCATCTGAAACAAAGCAGCAAAAGTTTCTCCAACCCCAACTCACACCTGCGCTCGTACTTTACTTGGAACTATTTTTATTCATAGGACCTTGCAAATTGAGCACCCGCCAATGTGGCTGGTGAAATAGACATCCTTAACTGCCAATACCTAAATTGACCCGCATTTGGCGAGTGTAAATGTTAAGCCCTGCCACTGATCCAGCCTCACATCACCACTGATCCAGCCTCACATCACCACTGATCCAGCCTCACATCACCACTGATCCAGCCTCACATCACCACTGATCCAGCCTCACATCACCACTGATCCAGCCTCACATCACCACTGATCCAGCCTCACATCACCACTGATCCAGCCTCACATCACCACTGATCCAGCCTCACATCACCACTGATCCAGCCTCACATCACCACTGATCCAGCCTCACATCACCACTGATCCAGCCTCACATCACCACTGATCCAGCCTCACATCACCACTGATCCAGCCTCACATCACCACTGATCCAGCCTCACATCACCACTGATCCAGCCTCACATCACCACTGATCCAGCCTCACATCACCACTGATCCAGCCTCACATCACCACTGATCCAGCCTCACATCACCACTGATCCAGCCTCACATCACCACTGATCCAGCCTGGAGACTCTCTGGGGGGCTGTTGTGTTCTGGCCAGCTGAAAGACTGCCCCCTTTCATTGAAGCCACGAAGTTCAAGGCCGACCGTAGTACTGCAGACATTGTTAGCAGAAAACAGGATCCCCTGTTATAGTGAATGGGTAAATGGCTATCTTCGTGGTCAATCTGTGTGTGAATAAATACACATTTCAAAGACAATCATGGTACCAATAATTGCTTCTAATAAACCAGATATATTTCCTTGCACTGATTATTTTAAAATTGCACACAGAAGTTCTAAGGATAATTTAGTAGCTAACGGCAGCCTGCAGTACCCTGGTCGGCCTTCAACTTGAGTTACTCAATGAGAGGGGGCAGCACTGAGCTAGCCTGCAACATCACTTCCTTGGCTTCAAATGCATGCACTGAGACTCAGATTTCTCACTTTGAAATGTATGCAAAACTAAATCCATTGCTTGGCATACATTTTAAAGTGAAAAATCTTGAGTCTCAGCGTAATTCCGTTACCGTGAAATTGCCCATGCGCTATTCAGTCTTCACATAGGAATGAATGGTGTCACGTGATCGATGGCTTCGTCCGTATACATTAGTACTGCTAGATTTGAGGAATCTGAATGAATGAACAGATAGAAACAGGGGTTTCCAGACTCCTGCACATTGAGCACAGATTGCATTGTATCCATTTCTCTCCTGCAGTCAAGATGTAACCCTGACCTGTTTGTACCTCTGTTTTGTCCCCCCAGGTATGCAGTCATTGCCTTTGGCTGTGCCAGCTGTCCTAAGATCACGTGTGGGCGTGAGGGGTGCGGCACAGAGTTCTGCTACCACTGTAAGCAGCTGTGGCACCCCAACCAGACGTGTGACGCCGCCCGGCAGCAGAGAGCCCAGAGCCTGAGGCTGCGTGCCTTCAGCTCCTCGTCTCTTAGCTACAGCCAGGAGAGTGGTGCTGCAGGTAACACCCACTCCAGTTGAGGTTTAGGTCTAATCGAATGCTTTGAACCAAATACAAACTTTGAAAACAAGATGTAAATACGTTGTTTTAAACTTCTTAAAGTTACTTTCATTACTTTAAGTAGGCTATTTTAACCATAGGTGATCAGTCTGCTGCTACAGGTCTGGCGGAAAAGAACCCGATGGGGACTCGTTTCGGCTTATGGATTATGTGTTATGGATCCGTGTTATCAATATGTCAGAGGACAGAATAACAAACAAGGTTCTCAACTGGGATACAGTGCATTCGGAAAGTATTCAGACCCCTTTTTCCACATTTTGTTACGTTACAGCCTTATTCTAAAATGGATGAAATTAGTTTTTTCCCTCATCAATCTACACACAATAACCCATAATGACAAAGCAAAAACAGGTTTTTATAAATTTTTGCAAATTCAGACCCTTTGCTATGAGACTCAAAATGGAGTTCCGATGCATCCTGTTTCCATTGATCATCCTTGAGATGTTTCTACAACTTGATTGGAGTCCACCTGTGGTAAATTCAATTGATTGGACATGACTTGGAAAGGCACACACCTGTCTATATAAGGTCCCACAGCTGACAGTGCATGTCAGAGCAAAAACCAAGCCATGAGATCGAAGGAATTGTCCGTAGAGCTCCGAGACAGGATTGTGTCGAGGCACAGATCTGGGGAAGGGTACCAAAACATTTCTGCAGCATTGAAGGTCCCCAAGAACACAGTGGCCTCCATCATTCTTAAATGGAAGAAGTTTGGAACCACCAAGACTCTTCCTAGAGCTGGCCGCCCGGCCAAACTGAGCAATCGGGGGAGAAGGGCCTTGGACAGGGAAGTGACCAAGAACCCAATGGTCACTCTGACAGAGCTCCAGAGTTCCTCTGTGGAGATGGGAGAACCTTCCAGAAGGACAACCATCTCTGCAGCACTCCACCAATCAGGCCTTTATGGTAGAGTGGCCAGATGGAAGCCACTCCTCAGTAAAAGGCACATGACAGCCAGCTTGGAGTTTGCCAAAAGGCACCTAAAGGACTCTCAGACCATGAGAAACAAGATTGAACTCTTTAGCCTGAATGCCAAGCGTCACGTCTGGAGGAAACCTGGCACCATGCCTACGGTGAAGCATGGGGGTGGAAGCATCACGCTGTGGGGATGTTTTTCAGCGGCAGGGACTGGGAGACTAGTCAGGATCGAGGGAAAGTTGAACGGAGCTAAAGTACAGAGAGATCCTTGATAAAAACCTACTCCAGAGTGCTCAGGACCTCAGACTGGGGTGAAGGTTCACCTTCCAACAGGACAACGACCCTAAGCACACAGCCAATACAACGCAGGAGTGGCTTTGGGACAAGTCTCTGAATGTCCTTGAGTGGTCCAGCCAGAGCCCGGACTTGAACCTTAACAAACATCTCTGGAGAGACCTGAAAATAGCTGTGCAGCAACGCTCCCCATCCAACCTGACAGAGCTTGAGAGGATCTGCAGAGAAGAATGGGAGAAACTCCCCAAATACAGGTGTGCCAAGCTTGTAGCGTCATACCCAAGAAGACTCGAGGCTGTAATCACTGCCAAAGGTGCTTCAACAAAGTACTGAGTAAAGGGTCTGAATACTTATGTAAATGTGATATTTCCGTTTTTTTTTTATTTGTATACATTTACAAAAATGTATAACCTGCTTTTGCTTTGTCATTATGGGGTATTGTGTGTAGATTGATGAGGGGGAAAAAAACAATTTAATCAATTTTAGAATAAGGCTGTAACGTAACAAAATGTGGAAAATGTCAAGGGGTCTGAATACTTTCCGAATGCACTGTCTATGTGCTGTCTGGGATTTAGGGGAGGTGAACTCTCTACCTGTTAAACAGACACTAGGATTCTATTCCACATATTTGACATCTCCAATTGTCTCCATCTCCATCCCAGCTGATGACATCAAGCCGTGTCCGCGCTGCGCTGCTTACATCATCAAGATGAACGACGGCAGCTGCAACCACATGACCTGTGCTGTGTGCGGCTGTGAGTTCTGCTGGCTCTGCATGAAGGAGATCTCTGACCTGCACTACCTGAGGTGAGAGGCAAAGGAGGAGTTAGGGGGCTGGCAACACTCTCAGTAGGAGGACATCCTTCTCTCTACAGTAGCCACAGTGTTCTGCCTCTGAATAGCCCCCTCCCCCTCTCTCTCCCCCCTCCAGCCCGTCAGGCTGCACCTTCTGGGGTAGGAAGCCGTGGAGCAGGAAGAAGAAGATCCTGTGGCAGCTGGGCACGCTGGTGGGCGCTCCGGTGGGCATCGCTCTGATCGCTGGCATCGCCATCCCCGCCATGATCATAGGCATCCCTGTGTATGTGGGGAGAAAGGTGAGTTAACCCTAACACCCTGCAGACTCAGAGTTCATTACCATTAGCGGTTGTTTTGACAGGTAGATAAATGGCTTCATTGTTGTCTGGTTATCAGTAATGAGTGTGTGCTGTACACGTGAATGGCAGATGGAAAGTCTAGGAGGCTGTAGTCCACTAACTTATTGGCTTTTCAGTTATAAAGATGCAGCAAAGTGCTGTTAAACTTAACCTACAATGTTGTTTCCAACAACTACTGTATACAAGTCAATGATTACACAGGCTTGTTTTATATGAACACAGACAGCAGGTCAAGTCAATGATTACACAGGCTTGTTTTATATGAACACAGACAGCAGGTCAAGTCAATGATTACACAGGCTTGTTTTATATGAACACAGACAGCAGGTCAAGTCAATGATTACACAGGCTTGTTTTATATGAACACAGACAGCAGGTCAAGTCAATGATTACACAGGCTTGTTTTATATGAACAGACAGCAGGTCAAGTCAATGATTACACAGGCTTGTTTTATATGAACACAGACAGTAGGTCAAGTCAATGATTACACAGGCTTGTTTTATATGAACACAGACAGCAGGTCAAGTCAATGATTACACAGGCTTGTTTTATATGAACAGACAGCAGGTCAAGTCAATGATTACACAGGCTTGTTTTATATGAACAGACAGCAGGTCAAGTCAATGATTACACAGGCTTGTTTTATATGAACACAGACAGCAGGTCAAGTCAATGATTACACAGGCTTGTTTTATATGAACAGACAGCAGGTCAAGTCAATGATTACACAGGCTTGTTTATATGAACACAGACAGCAGGTCAAGTCAATGATTACACAGGCTTGTTTTATATGAACAGACAGCAGCATAATAAAGTGATATCAGTTTGTAGAATTCCCCCTCCAGCCTGCCAAGATGTAGCCAGAGCTAGCCAATAGATATAACCAGAGCTAGCCAATAGATATAACCAGAGCTGGCCAATAGATATAACCAGAGCTAGCCAATAGATATAACCAGAGCTAGCCAATAGATATAACCAGAGCTAGCCAATATATAGAACCAGAGCTAGCCAATAGATATAACCAGAGCTAGCCAATAGATATAACCAGAGCTAGCCAATATATATAACCAGAGCTAGCCAATATATATAACCAGAGCTAGCCAATAGATATAACCAGAGCTAGCCAATAGATATAGCCAGAGCTAGCCAATAGATATAACCAGAGCTGGCCAATAGATATAACCAGAGCTAGCCAATAGATATAACCAGAGCTAGCCAATAGATATAACCAGAGCTAGCCAATAGATATAACCAGACCTAGCCAATAGATATAACCAGAGCTAGCCAATATATATAACCAGAGCTAGCCAATAGATATAACCAGAGCTAGCCAATAGATATAACCAGAGCTAGCCAATAGATATAACCAGAGCTAGCCAATAGATATAACCAGAGCTAGCCAATAGATATAACCAGAGCTAGCCAATAGATATAACCAGAGCTAGCCAATAGATATAACCAGAGCTAGCCAATAGATATAACCAGAGCTAGCCAATAGATATAACCAGAGCTAGCCAATAGATATAACCAGAGCTAGCCAATATATATAACCAGAGCTAGCCAATAGATATAACCAGAGCTAGCCAATAGATATAACCAGAGCTAGCCAATAGATATAACCAGAGCTGGCCAATAGATATAACCAGAGCTGGCCAATATATAGAACCAGAGCTAGCCAATATATATAACCAGAGCTAGCCAATATATATAACCAGAGCTAGCCAATAGATATAACCAGAGCTAGCCAATAGATATAACCAGAGCTGGCCAATATATAGAACCAGAGCTAGCCAATATATATAACCAGAGCTAGCCAATAGATATAACCAGAGCTAGCCAATAGATATAACCAGAGCTAGCCAATAGATATAACCAGAGCTAGCCAATAGATATAACCAGAGCTGGCCAATATATATAACCAGAGCTAGCCAATAGATATAACCAGAGCTAGCCAATATATATAACCAGAGCTAGCCAATAGATATAACCAGAGCTAGCCAATATATATAACCAGAGCTAGCCAATATATATAACCAGAGCTAGCCAATAGATATAACCAGAGCTAGCCAATAGATATAACCAGAGCTAGCCAATAGATATAACCAGAGCTAGCCAATAGATATAACCATTGCTAGCCAATAGATATAACCAGAGCTGGCCAATAGATATAACCAGAGCTAGCCAATAGATATAACCAGAGCTAGCCAATAGATATAACCAGAGCTAGCCAATAGATATAACCAGAGCTAGCCAATAGATATAACCAGAGCTGGCCAATAGATATAACCAGAGCTAGCCAATAGATATAACCAGAGCTAGCCAATAGATATAACCAGAGCTGGCCAATAGATATAACCAGAGCTAGCCAATAGATATAACCAGAGCTAGCCAGTAGATATAACCAGAGCTGGCCAATAGATATAACCAGAGCTGGCCAATAGATATAACCAGAGCTGGCCAATAGATATAACCAGAGCTAGCCAATAGATATAACCAGAGCTAGCCAATAGATATAACCAGAGCTAGCCAATAGATATAACCAGAGCTAGCCAATAGATATAACCAGAGCTGGCCAATATATATAACCAGAGCTAGCCAATAGATATAACCAGAGCTAGCCAATAGATATAACCAGAGCTAGCCAATAGATATAACCAGAGCTAGCCAATAGATATAACCAGAGCTGGCCAATAGATATAACCAGAGCTAGCGGCCAATAGATATAACCAGAGCTGGCCAATATATATAACCAGAGCTGGCCAATAGATATAACCAGAGCTAGCCAATAGATATAACCAGAGCTGGCCAATAGATATAACCAGAGCTAGCCAATAGATATAACCAGAGCTAGCCAATAGATATAACCAGAGCTGGCCAATAGATATAACCAGAGCTGGCCAATAGATATAACCAGAGCTAGCCAATAGATATAACCAGAGCTAGCCAATAGATATAACCAGAGCTAGCCAATAGATATAACCAGAGCTGGCCAATAGATATAACCAGAGCTAGCCAATATATATAACCAGAGCTAGCCAATATATATAACCAGAGCTAGCCAATAGATATAACCAGAGCTAGCCAATAGATATAACCAGAGCTAGCCAATAGATATAACCAGAGCTAGCCAATAGATATAACCAGAGCTGGCCAATAGATATAACCAGAGCTAGCCAATAGATATAACCAGAGCTGGCCAATAGATATAACCAGAGCTAGCCAATAGATATAACCAGAGCTAGCCAATAGATATAACCAGAGCTAGCCAATAGATATAACCAGAGCTAGCCAATAGATATAACCAGAGCTGGCCAATAGATATAACCAGAGCTGGCCAATAGATATAACCAGAGCTAGCCAATAGATATAACCAGAGCTAGCCAATAGATATAACCAGAGCTGGCCAATAGATATAACCAGAGCTGGCCAATAGATATAACCAGAGCTAGCCAATAGATATAACCAGAGCTGGCCAATAGATATAACCAGAGCTAGCCAATAGATATAACCAGAGCTAGCCAATAGATATAACCAGAGCTAGCCAATAGATATAACCAGAGCTAGCCAATAGATATAACCAGAGCTAGCCAATAGATATAACCAGAGCTAGCCAATAGATATAACCAGAGCTGGCCAATATATATAACCAGAGCTAGCCAATAGATATAACCAGAGCTAGCCAATAGATAGAACCAGAGCTAGCCAATAGATAGAACCAGAGCTAGCCAATAGATATAACCAGAGCTAGCCAATAGATATAACCAGAGCTAGCCAATAGATATAACCAGAGCTAGCCAATATATATAACCAGAGCTAGCCAATAGATATAACCAGAGCTGGCCAATAGATATAACCAGAGCTGGCCAATATATATAAACCAGAGCTAGCCAATAGATATAACCAGAGCTAGCCAATATATATAACCAGAGCTAGCCAATAGATATAACCAGAGCTGGCCAATAGATATAACCAGAGCTAGCCAATAGATAGAACCAGAGCTAGCCAATAGATAGAACCAGAGCTAGCCAATAGATATAACCAGAGCTAGCCAATAGATATAACCAGAGCTAGCCAATAGATATAACCAGAGCTAGCCAATAGATATAACCAGAGCTAGCCAATAGATAGAACCAGAGCTAGCCAATAGATAGAACCAGAGCTAGCCAATAGATATAACCAGAGCTAGCCAATAGATATAACCAGAGCTAGCCAATAGATAGAACCAGAGCTAGCCAATAGATATAACCAGAGCTGGCCAATAGATATAACCAGAGCTGGCCAATAGATAGAACCAGAGCTGGCCAATATATATAACCAGAGCTGGCCAATAGATATAACCAGAGCTAGCCAATAGATATAACCAGAGCTGGCCAATAGATATAACCAGAGCTGGCCAATAGATATAACCAGAGCTAGCCAATAGATAGAACCAGAGCTGGCCAATAGATATAACCAGAGCTGGCCAATAGATAGAACCAGAGCTGGCCAATAGATAGAACCAGAGCTGGCCAATAGATATAACCAGAGCTAGCCAATAGATATAACCAGAGCTAGCCAATAGATATAACCAGAGCTAGCCAATAGATATAACCAGAGCTAGCCAATAGATATAACCAGAGCTGGCCAATATATATAACCAGAGCTAGCCAATATATATAACCAGAGCTAGCCAATAGATAGAACCAGAGCTAGCCAATATATAGAACCAGAGCTAGCCAATAGATATAACCAGAGCTAGCCAATAGATATAACCAGAGCTAGCCAATAGATATAACCAGAGCTAGCCAATATATATAACCAGAGCTAGCCAATAGATATAACCAGAGCTGGCCAATAGATATAACCAGAGCTAGCCAATATATATAACCAGAGCTAGCCAATAGATATAACCAGAGCTAGCCAATAGATATAACCAGAGCTAGCCAATATATATAACCAGAGCTAGCCAATAGATAGAACCAGAGCTAGCCAATAGATAGAACCAGAGCTAGCCAATAGATAGAACCAGAGCTGGCCAATAGATATAACCAGAGCTAGCCAATAGATAGAAACCAGAGCTAGCCAATAGATATAACCAGAGCTAGCCAATAGATATAACCAGAGCTAGCCAATAGATATAACCAGAGCTAGCCAATAGATAGAACCAGAGCTAGCCAATAGATATAACCAGAGCTAGCCAATAGATATAACCAGAGCTAGCCAATAGATAGAACCAGAGCTAGCCAATAGATAGAACCAGAGCTGGCCAATAGATATAACCAGAGCTGGCCAATAGATAGAACCAGAGCTGGCCAATATATATAACCAGAGCTGGCCAATAGATATAACCAGAGCTAGCCAATATATAGAACCAGAGCTGGCCAATAGATATAACCAGAGCTGGCCAATAGATATAACCAGAGCTAGCCAATAGATAGAACCAGAGCTGGCCAATAGATATAACCAGAGCTGGCCAATAGATAGAACCAGAGCTGGCCAATATATATAACCAGAGCTGGCCAATAGATATAACCAGAGCTGGCCAATAGATATAACCAGAGCTAGCCAATAACCAACCACTGCATCACTCATGTAATGTGTTTTTAGTAAGTCTAGAGTCATGGTACTCCTCACAGTACAGTGACCCCTGACCTAACCCTGTCTCTGTCAGATCCATAACCCCTGACCTAACCCTGTCTCTGTCTCTACAGAGTTGGGTAAAGCTGATTTTAGTTTTTTGGGGCCCTTTATGTGGAACATCTCATAGAGATCTCTGAAATGAGATGTTCTGGTCCCCCTTAGTCAGTTCAGAGTAATGATCAGAGACCTCTATGTTGATAAATGTATTTTTCTTAATACAGTGCATTCTGAAAGTATTCAGACCTTGACTTTTTTAGTCTTATTCTAAAATGGATTTAAATAAAAATAATCCATCAATCTACACACAATACCCCATAATGACAAAGAAAAAACAGGTTTGCAAATGTATTAAAAATACAAAAACTGAAGTATCACATTTACATAAGCGTTCAGACTCTTTACTCAGTACTTTGTTGAAGCACCTTTGGCAGCGATTACAGCCTCGAGTCGTCTTGGGTATGACGCTACAAGCTTGGCACACCTGTATTTGGGGAGTTTCTCCCATTCTTCTCTGCAGATCCTCTCAAGCTCTGTCAGGTTGGATGGGGAGCGTCACTGCACAGCTATTTTCAGGTCTCTCCTGAGATGTTCGATTGGGTTCAAGTCCGGGCTCTGGCTCGGCCACTCAAGGATATTGAGAGACTTGTCCCAAAGCCACTCCTGCGTTGTCTTGGCTGTGTGCTTAGGGTCGTTGTCCTGTTGGAAGGTGAACCTTTGCCCTAGTCTGAGGTCCTGAGCACTCTGGAGCAGGTTTTCATCAAGGATCTCTCTGTACATTGCTCCGTTCATCTTTCCCTCAATCCTGACTAGTCTCCCAGTCCCTGCCGCTGAAAAACATCCCCACAGCATGATGCTGCCACCACCATGCTTCACCGTAGGGATGGTGCCAGATTTCCTCCAGACGTGACGCTTGGCATTCAGGCCAAAGAGTTCAATCTTGGTTTCATCAGACCAGACAATCTTGTTTCTCATGGTCTGAGAGTCCTTTAGGTGCCTTTTGGCAAACTCCAAGTGGGCTGTCATGTGCCTTTTACTGAAGAGTGGCTTCCGTCTGACCACTCCACCATAAAGGCCTGATTGGTGGAGTGCTGCAGATATGGTTGTCCTTCTGGAAGGTTCTCCCATCTCCACAGAGGAACTCTGGAGCTCTGTCAGGGTGACCATCGGGTTCTTGGTCACCTCCCTGACCAAGGCCCTTCTTCCCTGATTGCTCAGTTTGGCCGGGTGGCCAGCTCTAGGAAGAGTCTTGGTGGTTCCAATCTTCTTCCATTTAGGAATGATGGAGGCCACTGTGTTCTTGGGGACTTTCAATGCTGCAGAAATGTTTTGGTACCCTTCCCCAGATCTGTGCCTCGACACAATCCTGTCTCGGAGCTCTACGGACAGTTCCTTCGACCTCATGGTTTGGTTTAAGCTCTGACATGCACTGTCAGCTGTGGGACCTTATATAGACAGGTGTGTGCCTTTCCAAATCATGTCCAATCAGTTGAATTTACCAAAGGTGGACTCCAATTAAGTTGTAGAAACACCACAAGGATGATCAATGGAAACAGGATGCACCGGAGCTCAATTTTGAGTCTCATAGCAAAGGGTCTGAATACTTATGTAAATAAGGTACCTGTTTTTATTTTTTATAAATTTGCTAAAATTTTTAAAAACCTGTTCGCTTTGTCATTATGGGATATTGTGTGTAGATTGATGAAGATTTTTATTTATTCAATCCATTTTAGAATAAGGTTGTAACGTAACAAAATGTGGAAAAAGGGAAGAGGTATGTTTTAATATGTTTTGTAATAGTGTATATTGCATAGTGTACTGTATGTATTGGTTGTGTTTATGCAGGGCTCATCTGGAAAAGAGACCCTAGTCTTAGTAGGACTTCCCTGTCAAAATACCGGTTAAAGAAGATCTATAACCCCTGACCTCTAACCCCTGTCTGTCTCTCAGATCCATAACCCCTGACCTCTAACCCCTGTCTGTCTCTCAGATCCATAACCCCTGACCTCTAACCCCTGTCTGTCTGTCTGATCCATAACCCCTGACCTCTAACCCCTGTCTGTCTCTCAGATCCATAACCCCTGACCTCTAACCCCTGTCTGTCTGTCAGATCCATAACCCCTGACCTCTAACCCATCTGTCTGTCTGATCCATAACCCCTGACCTCTAACCCCTGTCTGTCTCTCAGATCCATAACCCCTGACCTCTAACCCCTGTCTGTCTCTCAGATCCATAACCCCTGACCTCTAACCCCTGTCTGTCTGTCAGATCCATAACCCCTGACCTCTAACCCCTGTCTGTCTGTCAGATCCATAACCCCTGACCTCTAACCCCTGTCTGTCTGATCCATAACCCCTGACCTCTAACCCTGTCTGTCTGTCAGATCCATAACCCCCTGACTCTAACCCCTGTCTGTCTCTCAGATCCATAACCCTGACCTCAACCCCTGTCTGTCTCTCAGATCCATAACCCCTGACCTCTAACCCCTGTCTGTCTGATCCATAACCCTGACCTCTAACCCCTGTCTGTCTGTAGATCCATAACCCCTGACCTCTAACCCTGTCTGTCTGATCCATAACCCCTGACCTCTAACCCTGTCTGTCTGATCCATAACCCCTGACCTCTAACCCCTGTCTGTCTGTCTGATCCATAACCCTGACCTCTAACCCTGTCTGTCTGTCTGATCCATAACCCCTGACCTCAACCCTGCTGTCTGTCTGATCCATAACCCCTGACCTCTAACCGCTGTCTGTCTGATCCATAACCCCTGACCTCTAACCCTGTCTGTCTGATCCATAACCCCTGACCTCTAACCCCGCCTGTCTGTCTGTCTGATCCATAACCCCTGACCTCTAACCCCTGTCTGTCTGATCCATAACCCCTGACCTCTAACCCTGTCTGTCTGATCCATAACCCCTGACCTCTAACCCCGTCTGTCTGTCTGATCCATAACCCCTGACCTCTAACCCCTGTCTGTCTGATCCATAACCCTGACCTCTAACCCCTGTCTGTCTGTCTGATCCATAACCCCTGACCTCTAACCCCTGTCTGTCAGATCCACAACCCTGACCTCTAACCCCTGTCTGTCTGATCCATAACCCCTGACCTCTAACCCCTGTCTGTCTGATCCATAACCCCTGACCTCTAACCCCTGTCTGTCTGTCTGTCTGATCCATAACCCTGACCTCTAACCCCTGTCTGTCTGATCCATAACCCCTGACCTCTAACCCCTGTCTGTCTGATCCATAACCCTGACCTCTAACCCCTGTCTGTCTGATCCATAACCCCTGACCTCTAACCCCTGTCTGTCTGTCTGATCCATAACCCCTGTCTGTCTGTCTGATCCATAACCCCTGACCTCTAACCCCTGTCTGTCTGTCAGATCCATAACCCCTGACCTCTAACCCCTGTCTGTCTGATCCATAACCCCTGACCTCTAACCCCTGTCTGTCTGTCTGATCCATAACCCCTGACCTCTAACCCCTGTCTGTCTGTCTGTCTGTCTGATCCATAACCCCTGACCTCTAACCCCTGTCTGTCTCTCAGATCCATAACCCCTGACCTCTAACCCCTGCCTGTCTGATCCATAACCCTGACCTCTAACCCCTGTCTGTCAGATCTATAACCCCTGACCTCTAACCCCTGTCTGTCTGTCTGATCCATAACCCCTGACCTCTAACCCCTGTCTGTCTGATCCATAACCCCTGACCTCTAACCCCTGTCTGTCTGTCTGATCCATAACCCCTGACCTCTAACCCCTGTCTGTCAGATCCATAACCCCTGACCTCTAACCCCTGTCTGTCTGTCTGATCCTTAACCCCTGACCTCTAACCCCTGTCTGTCTGTCTGTCTGATCCATAACCCCTGACCTCTAACCCCTGTCTGTCTGTCTGATCCATAACCCCTGACCTCTAACCCCTGTCTGTCTGTCTGATCCATAACCCCTGACCTCTAACCCCTGTCTGTCTGTCTGATCCATAACCCCTGACCTCTAACCCCTGTCTGTCTGTCTGATCCATAACCCCTGACCTCTAACCCCTGTCTGTCTGATCCATAACCCCTGACCTCTAACCCCTGTCTGTCTGTCTGATCCATAACCCCTGACCTCTAACCCCTGTCTGTCTGATCCATACCCTGACCTCTAACCCTGTCTGTCTGATCCACCCTGACCTCTAACCCGTCTGTAACTAACCCCTGTCTGTCTGATCCATAACCCCTGACCTCTAACCCCCTGTCTGTCTCTCAGATCCATAACCCCTGACCTCTAACCCTGTCTGTCTGTCTGATCCATAACCCCTGACCTCTAACCCCTGTCTGTCTGTCAGATCCATAACCCCTGACCTCTAACCCCGCCTGTCTGTCTGATCCATAACCCCTGCTCAACCCCTGTCTGTGATCCATAACCCCTGACCTCTAACCCCTGTCTGTCTCTCGATCCATAACCCCTGACCTCTAACCCCTGTCTGTCTGTCAGATCCATAACCCCTGACCTCTAACCCCTGTCTGTCTGTCTGATCCATAACCCCTGACCTCTAACCCCTGTCTGTCTGTCTGATCCATAACCCCTGACCTCTAACCCCTGTCTGTCTGATCCATAACCCCTGACCTCTAACCCCTGTCTGTCTGTCTGATCCATAACCCCTGACCTCTAACCCCTGTCTGTCTGATCCATAACCCCTGACCTCTAACCCCTGTCTGTCTGATCCATAACCCCTGACCTCTAACCCCTGTCTGTCTGATCCATAACCCCTGACCTCTAACCCCTGTCTGTCTGATCCATAACCCCTGACCTCTAACCCCTGTCTGTCTGATCCATAACCCCTGACCTCTAACCCCTGTCTGTCTGTCTGATCCATAACCCTGACCTCTAACCCCTGTCTGTCTGATCCATAACCCTGACCTCTAACCCCTGTCTGTCTCTCAGATCCATAACCCCTGACCTCTAACCCCTGTCTGTCTGATCCATAACCCCTGACCTCTAACCCCTGTCTGTCTGTCGATCCATAACCCCTGACCTCTAACCCGCTGTCTGTCTGATCCATAACCCCCTGACCTCTAACCCGCTGTCTGTCTGATCCATAACCCCTGACCTCTAACCCCTGTCTGTCTGATCCATAACCCCTGACCTCTAACCCCGTCTGTCTGTCAGATCCATAACCCCTGACCTCTAACCCCTGTCTGTCTGATCCATAACCCTGACCTCTAACCCCTGTCTGTCTGATCCATAACCCCTGACCTCTAACCCCTGTCTGTCTGTCTGATCCATAACCCCTGACCTCTAACCCCTGTCTGTCTGTCTGATCCATAACCCCTGACCTCTAACCCCTGTCTGTCTCTGATCCATAACCCCTGACCTCTAACCCCTGTCTGTCTGATCCATAACCCCTGACCTCTAACCCCTGTCTGTCTGTCTGATCCATAACCCCTGACCTCTAACCCCTGTCTGTCTGTCTGATCCATAACCCCTGACCTCTAACCCCTGTCTGTCTGTCTGATCCATAACCCCTGACCTCTAACCCCTGTCTGTCTGTCTGATCCATAACCCCTGACCTCTAACCCCTGTCTGTCTGTCTGATCCATAACCCCTGACCTCTAACCCCGCTGTCTGTCTGATCCATAACCCTGACCTCTAACCCCTGTCTGTCTGATCCATAACCCCTGACCTCTAACCCCTGTCTGTCTGATCCATACCAACCCCTGACCTCTAACCCGTCTGTCTGTCTGATCCATAACCCCTGACCTCTAACCCCCTGTCTGTCTGATCCATAACCCCTGACCTCTAACCCCTGTCTGTCTGATCCATAACCCCTGACCTCTAACCCTGTCTGTCTGATCCATAACCCCTGACCTCTAACCCCTGTCGCTGTCTGATCCATAACCCCTGACCTCTAACCCCTGTCTGTCTGTCAGATCCATAACCCCTGACCTCTAACCCTGTCTGTCTGTCTGATCCATAACCCTGACCTCTAACCCCTGTCTGTCTGTCTGATCCATAACCCCTGACCTCTAACCCCTGTCTGTCTGTCTGATCCATAACCCCTGACCTCTAACCCCTGTCTGTCTGTCTGATCCATAACCCCTGACCTCTAACCCCTGTCTGTCTGTCAGATCCATAACCCCTGACCTCTAACCCCTGTCTGTCTGATCCATAACCCCTGACCTCTAACCCCTGTCTGTCTGATCCATAACCCTGACCTCTAACCCCTGTCTGTCTGTCTGATCCATAACCCCTGACCTCTAACCCCTGTCTGTCTGATCCATAACCCCTGACCTCTAACCCCTGTCTGTCTGATCCATAACCCCTGACCTCTAACCCCTGCTGTCAGATCCATAACCCCTGACCTCTAACCCCTGTCTGTCTGTCTCTCAGATCCATAACCCCTGACCTCTAACCCCTGTCTGTCTGTCTGATCCATAACCCCTGACCTCTAACCCCTGTCTGTCTGTCTGATCCATAACCCCTGACCTCTAACCCCTGCTGTCTGTCTGATCCATAACCCTGACCTCTAACCCCTGTCTGTCTGTCTGATCCATAACCCCCTGACCTCTAACCCCTGTCTGTCTGTCTGATCCATAACCCCTGACCTCTAACCCCTGTCTGTCTGTCAGATCCATAACCCCTGACCTCTAACCCCTGTCTGTCTGTCTGATCCATAACCCTGACCTCTAACCCCTGTCTGTCTGATCCATAACCCTGACCTCTAACCCCTGTCTGTCTGTCTGATCCATAACCCCTGACCTCTAACCCCTGTCTGTCAGATCCATAACCCCTGACCTCTAACCCGTCTGTTTGTCTCTCAGATCCATAACCCTGACCTCTAACCCCTGTCTGTCTGTCTGATCCATAACCCCTGACCTCTAACCCCTGTCTGTCTGTCTGATCCATAACCCCTGACCTCTAACCCCTGTCTGTCTGATCCATAACCCCTGACCTCTAACCCCTGTCTGTCTGATCCATAACCCCTGACCTCTAACCCCTGCCTGTCTGTCTGTCAGATCCATAACCCCTGACCTCTAACCCCTGTCTGTCTGTCTGATCCATAACCCCTGACCTCTAACCCCTGTCTGTCTGTCTGATCCATAACCCCTGACCTCTAACCCCTGTCTGTCTGTCTGATCCATAACCCCTGACCTCTAACCCCTGTCTGTCTGTCAGATCCATAACCCCTGACCTCTAACCCCTGTCTGTCTGTCAGATCCATAACCCCTGACCTCTAACCCCTGTCTGTCTGTCTGATCCATAACCCCTGACCTCTAACCCCCGTCTGTCTGTCTGTCAGATCCATAACCCCTGACCTCTAACCCCTGTCTGTCTGTCTGATCCATAACCCTGACCTCTAACCCCTGTCTGTCTCTCAGATCCATAACCCCTGACCTCTAACCCCTGTCTGTCTGTCAGATCCATAACCCCTGACCTCTAACCCCCGTCTGTCTGTCTGTCAGATCCATAACCCCTGACCTCTAACCCCTGTCTGTCTGTCGATCCATAACCCCTGACCTCTAACCCCTGCCTGTCTGTCTGTCTGATCCATAACCCCTGACCTCTAACCCCCGTCTGTCTGTCTGTCAGATCCATAACCCCTGACCTCTAACCCCCGTCTGTCTGTCTCTCAGATCCATAACCCCTGACCTCTAACCCCTGTCTGTCTGTCTCTCAGATCCATAACCCCTGACCTCTAACCCCTGTCTGTCTGTCTGATCCATAACCCCTGACCTCTAACCCCTGTCTGTCTGTCTGATCCATAACCCCTGACCTCTAACCCCTGTCTGTCTGTCTGATCCATAACCCTGACCTCTAACCGTCTGTCGTCGATCCAACCTGACCCCAACGCCTGTCTGTCTGTCTGATCCATAACCCTGACCTCTAACCCCTGTCTGTCTGTCTGATCCATAACCCCTGACCTCTAACCCCTGTCTGTCTGTCCGATCCATAACCCCTGACCTCTAACCCGCTGTTGTCTGATCCATAACCCCTGACCTCTAACCCCTGTCTGTCTGTCTGATCCATAACCCCTGACCTCTAACCCCTGTCTGTCTGTCTGATCCATAACCCCTGACCTCTAACCCCTGTCTGTCTGTCAGATCCATAACCCCTGACCTCTAACCCGTCTGTTTGTCTCTCAGATCCATAACCGCTATGAAGGGAAGGACATCTCTCCTCACAGGAGGAACCTGGTGATAGCAGGAGGAGTCACTCTGTCTGTCTTCATGTCCCCCGTGGTGGCAGCCGTCTCTGTCGGTCAGTACACTTTACTGTGTAGCTTTACACCAAGAATACTACTGACCACAAGCTTTGTGGCTTCCCCGGATGGGAACAACACTTCTGTTTTCCTTGACAACCTGTAGCACTGAACAACTGTAGCTTCCTGTCTGGCAAGGTTGGCCGATGATTGTCTGAGAGACTCATAAAGCTTATTGATTTGTTTTTGTTTGCCATTGCTGCATTTTTCATTGAAGTTCACCTAATGTTAAATCATTAGTTTCCTTTCAAACTGAGTTCTATGTTTCTTCTCTAATACACTAAAATTAGGAAGTAGTGACTGACGGTGCTGTTAGGAGACACAGTGGCCTCTGGTTGTTAAGATGAGGAAGTAGTGACTGACGGTGCTGTTAGGAGACACAGTGGTCTCTGGTTGTTAAGATGAGGAAGTAGTGACTGACGGTGCTGTTAGGAGACACAGTGGCCTCTGGTTGTTAAGATGAGGAAGTAGTGACTGACGGTGCTGTTAGGAGACACAGTGGTCTCTGGTTGTTAAGATGAGGAAGTAGTGACTGACGGTGCTGTTAGGAGACACAGTGGCCTCTGGTTGTTAAGATGAGGAAGTAGTGACTGACGGTGCTGTTAGGAGACACAGTGGTCTCTGGTTGTTAAGATGAGGAAGTAGTGACTGACGGTGCTGTTAGGAGACACAGTGGCCTCTGGTTGTTAAGATGAGGAAGTAGTGACTGACGGTGCTGTTAGGAGACAGTGGCCTCTGGTTGTTAAGATGAGGAAGTAGTGACTGACGGTGCTGTTAGGAGACACAGTGGCCTCTGGTTGTTAAGATGAGGAAGTAGTGACTGATGGTGCTGTTAGGAGACACAGTGGCCTCTGGTTGTTAAGATGAGGAAGTAGTGACTGACGGTGCTGTTAGGAGACACAGTGGCCTCTGGTTGTTAAGATGAGGAAGTAGTGACTGACGGTGCTGTTAGGAGACACAGTGGCCTCTAGTTGTTAAGATGAGGAAGTAGTGACTGATGGTGCTGTTAGGAGACACAGTGGCCTCTGGTTGTTAAGATGAGGAAGTAGTGACTGACGGTGCTGTTAGGAGACAGTGGCCTCTGGTTGTTAAGATGAGGAAGTAGTGACTGACGGTGCTGTTAGGAGACACAGTGGCCTCTGGTTGTTAAGATGAGGAAGTAGTGACTGACGGTGCTGTTAGGAGACACAGTGGCCTCTGGTTGTTAAGATGAGGAAGTAGTGACTGACGGTGCTGTTAGGAGACACAGTGGCCTCTGGTTGTTAAGATGAGGAAGTAGTGACTGACGGTGCTGTTAGGAGACACAGTGGCCTCTAGGTTGTTAAGATGAGGAAGTAGTGACTGACGGTGCTGTTAGGAGACACAGTGGCCTCTGGTTGTTAAGATGAGGAAGTAGTGACTGACGGTGCTGTTAGGAGACACAGTGGCCTCTGGTTGTTAAGATGAGGAAGTAGTGACTGACGGTGCTGTTAGGAGACACAGTGGCCTCTGGTTGTTAAGATGAGGAAGTAGTGACTGACGGTGCTGTTAGGAGACACAGTGGCCTCTGGTTGTTAAGATGAGGAAGTAGTGACTGACGGTGCTGTTAGGAGACACAGTGGCCTCTGGTTGTTAAGATGAGGAAGTAGTGACTGACGGTGCTGTTAGGAGACACAGTGGCCTCTGGTTGTTAAGATGAGGAAGTAGTGACTGACGGTGCTGTTAGGAGACAGTGGCCTCTGGTTGTTAAGATGAGGAAGTAGTGACTGACGGTGCTGTTAGGAGACACAGTGGCCTCTAGTTGTTAAGATGAGGAAGTAGTGACTGATGGTGCTGTTAGGAGACACAGTGGCCTCTGGTTGTTAAGATGAGGAAGTAGTGACTGACGGTGCTGTTAGGAGACACAGTGGCCTCTGGTTGTTGTCTACTGTCCCTCCTGAGGGTGTGAGGTGGTTCACGTTCTCTCTCTCTCTCGCTCTCTCTGTGTGTGTGTGTGTGTGTGTGTGTGTGTGTGTGTGTGTGTGTCCAGGCATCGGTGTGCCCATCATGCTGGCGTACGTGTACGGCGTGGTGCCCATCTCTCTGTGTCGCAGCGGGGGCTGTGGTGTCTCCGCCGGTAACGGGAAAGGAGTCCGCATCGAGTTTGACGACGAGAACGAGATGAACGTAAGGAGCGGGGCGCAAGCTACCGGTACGTCACACACACAAGCACACACACACACATACACATACACGTACACATTCATACACATACACACACACACACATACACATTCACATAAGCACACACACACAAGCACACACACACACACACACACTGAGGAACCTCGTGTTTAGTCTGAATCAGTTGTGGTAGCTGACTAATTGTGACTGGACTCTGATGAGCTCTGACTCTCTAAAGTAGAATGTTCTGCCAGTTGTCTGTTGTCTTAAGGAATGTTCTGCCAGTTGTCTGTTGTCTAAGGGAATGTTCTGCCAGTTGTCTGTTGTCTAAGGGAATGTTCTGCCAGTTGTCTGTTGTCTAAGGGAATGTTCTGCCTGTTGTCTAAGGGAATGTTCTGCCAGTTGTCTGTTGTCTAAGGGAATGTTCTGCCAGTTGTCTGTTGTCTAAGGGAATGTTCTGCCAGTTGTCTGTTGTCTAAAGGAATGTTCTGCCAGTTGTCTGTTGTCTAAGGGAATGTTCTGCCAGTTGTCTGTTGTCTAAGGGAATGTTCTGCCAGTTGTCTGTTGTCTAAGGGAATGTTCTGCCAGTTGTCTGTTGTCTAAGGGAATGTTCTGCCAGTTGTCTGTTGTCTAAAGGGTTTGACGTCTTTTCTAGAAGATCTGCAAAGGCCATAGAATGCAGTGAACCGACAAGAGAAAGGCCTTGCTGCCGAAGCCTTGACAATAAAGTCTCCATCCTCCTGTTTTTCAATAGTGTAGAGTAGTGGTTCCCAACTCCAGTCCTCCAGTACCCCAACAGCCCAACTCCAGTCCTCCTGTACCCCAACAGCCCAACTCCAGTCCTCCAGTACCCCCAACAGCCCAACTCCAGTCCTCCAGTACCCCCCAACAGCCCAACTCCAGTCCTCCAGTACCCCCAACAGCCCAACTCCAGTCCTCCAGTACCCCCAACAGCCCAACTCCAGTCCTCCTGTACCCCCAACAGCCCAACTCCAGTCCTCCAGTACCCCCAACAGCCCAACTCCAGTCCTCCAGTACCCCCCAACAGCCCAACTCCAGTCCTCCAGTACCCCCCAACAGCCCAACTCCAGTCCTCCAGTACCCCCAACAGCCCAACTCCAGTCCTCCAGTACCCCAACAGCCCAACTCCAGTCCTCCAGTACCCCAACAGCCCAACTCCAGTCCTCCAGTACCCCCCCAACAGCCCAACTCCAGTCCTCCAGTACCCCCAACAGCCCAACTCCAGTCCTCCAGTACCCCCAACAGCCCAACTCCAGTCCTCCAGTACCCCCCAACAGCCCAACTCCAGTCCTCCAGTACCCCCAACAGCCCAACTCCAGTCCTCCAGTACCCCCAACAGCCCAACTCCAGTCCTCCAGTACCCCCAACAGCCCAACTCCAGTCCTCCAGTACCCCCAACAGCCCAACTCCAGTCCTCCAGTACCCCCAACAGCCCAACTCCAGTCCTCCAGTACCCCCAACAGCCCAACTCCAGTCCTCCAGTACCCCCCAACAGCCCAACTCCAGTCCTCCAGTACCCCAACAGCCCCAACTCCAGTCCTCCAGTACCCCCAACAGCCCAACTCCAGTCCTCCAGTACCCCAACAGCCCAACTCCAGTCCTCCAGTACCCCAACAGCTCCAACTCCAGTCCTCCAGTACCCCCAACAGCCCAACTCCAGTCCTCCAGTACCCCAACAGCCCAACTCCAGTCCTCCAGTACCCCAACAGCCCAACTCCAGTCCTCCAGTACCCCCAACAGCCCAACTCCAGTCCTCCTGTACCCCCAACAGCCCCAACTCCAGTCCTCCAGTACCCCAACAGCCCAACTCCAGTCCTCCAGTACCCCCAACAGCCCAACTCCAGTCCTCCAGTACCCCCAACAGCCCAACTCCAGTCCTCCAGTACCCCCAACAGCCCAACTCCAGTCCTCCAGTACCCCCAACAGCCCAACTCCAGTCCTCCAGTACCCCAACAGCCCAACTCCAGTCCTCCAGTACCCCCCAACAGCCCAACTCCAGTCCTCCTGTACCCCCAACAGCCCAACTCCAGTCCTCCTGTACCCCCAACAGCCCAACTCCAGTCCTCCAGTACCCCAACAGCCCAACTCCAGTCCTCCAGTACCCCCAACAGCCCAACTCCAGTCCTCCAGTACCCCCAACAGCCCAACTCCAGTCCTCCCGTACCCCCAACAGCCCAACTCCAGTCCTCCAGTACCCCAACAGCCCAACTCCAGTCCTCCAGTACCCCCAACAGCCCAACTCCAGTCCTCCAGTACCCCCAACAGCCCAACTCCAGTCCTCCTGTACCCCCAACAGCCCAACTCCAGTCCTCCAGTACCCCCAACAGCCCAACTCCAGTCCTCCAGTACCCCCAACAGCCCAACTCCAGTCCTCCAGTACCCCCAACAGCCCAACTCCAGTCCTCCAGTACCCCCAACAGCCCAACTCCAGTCCTCCAGTACCCCCAACAGCCCAACTCCAGTCCTCCAGTACCCCCCAACAGCCCAACTCCAGTCCTCCAGTACCCCCAACAGCCCAACTCCAGTCCTCCAGTACCCCCCAACAGCCCAACTCCAGTCCTCCAGTACCCCCAACAGCCCAACTCCAGTCCTCCAGTACCCCCAACAGCCCAACTCCAGTCCTCCAGTACCCCCAACAGCCCAACTCCAGTCCTCCAGTCCCCCAACAGCCCAACTCCAGTCCTCCAGTACCCCCAACAGCCCAACTCCAGTCCTCCAGTACCCCAACAGCCCCAACTCCAGTCCTCCAGTACCCCAACAGCCCAACTCCAGTCCTCCAGTACCCCCAACAGCCCAACTCCAGTCCTCCAGTACCCCCAACAGCCCAACTCCAGTCCTCCAGTACCCCAACAGCCCAACTCCAGTCCTCCAGTACCCCCAACAGCCCAACTCCAGTCCTCCTGTACCCCCAACAGCCCAACTCCAGTCCTCCAGTACCCCAACAGCCCCAACTCCAGTCCTCCAGTACCCCCCAACAGCCCAACTCCAGTCCTCCAGTACCCCCAACAGCCCAACTCCAGTCCTCCAGTACCCCCAACAGCCCAACTCCAGTCCTCCAGTACCCCCAACAGCCCAACTCCAGTCCTCCAGTACCCCCAACAGCCCAACTCCAGTCCTCCAGTACCCCCAACAGCCCAACTCCAGTCCTCCAGTCCTCAACAGCCCAACTCCAGTCCTCCACAGCCCAACTCCAGTCCTCCAGTACCCAACAGCCCAACTCCAGTCCTCCAGTACCCCCAACAGCCCAACTCCAGTCCTCCAGTACCCCCAACAGCCCAACTCCAGTCCTCCAGTACCCCCAACAGCCCAACTCCAGTCCTCCAGTACCCCCAACAGCCCCAACTCCAGTCCTCCTGTCCCCCCAACAGCCCAACTCCAGTCCTCCAGTACCCCCAACAGCCCAACTCCAGTCCTCCAGTACCCCCAACAGCCCAACTCCAGTCCTCCAGTACCCCCAACAGCCCAACTCCAGTCCTCCAGTACCCCCAACAGCCCAACTCCAGTCCTCCAGTACCCCCAACAGCCCAACTCCAGTCCTCCAGTACCCCCAACAGCCCAACTCCAGTCCTCCATTACTCAACAGCCCAACTCCAGTCCTCCAGTACTCAACAGCCCAACTCCAGTCCTCCAGTACCCAACAGCCCAACTCCAGTCCTCCAGTACCCCCAACAGCCCAACTCCAGTCCTCCAGTACCCCCAACAGCCCAACTCCAGTCCTCCAGTACCCCCAACAGCCCAACTCCAGTCCTCCAGTACCCCCAACAGCCCAACTCCAGTCCTCCAGTACCCCCCAACAGCCCAACTCCAGTCCTCCAGTATCCCCAACAGCCCAACTCCAGTCCTCCAGTACCCCCAACAGCCCAACTCCAGTCCTCCAGTCCTCAACAGCCCAACTCCAGTCCTCCAGTACCCCCAACAGCCCAACTCCAGTCCTCCAGTACCCCCAACAGCCCAACTCCAGTCCTCCAGTACCCCCAACAGCCCAACTCCAGTCCTCCAGTACCCCCAACAGCCCAACTCCAGTCCTCCAGTACCCCAACAGCCCAACTCAGTCCTCCGTACCCCAACAGCCCAACTCCAGTCCTCCAGTACCCCCAACAGCCCAACTCCAGTCCTCCAGTACCCCAACAGCCCAACTCCAGTCCTCCAGTACCCCCAACAGCCCAACTCCAGTCCTCCAGTACCCCCAACAGCCCAACTCCAGTCCTCCAGTATCCCCCAACAGCCCAACTCCAGTCCTCCAGTACCCCCAACAGCCCAACTCCAGTCCTCCAGTACCCCAACAGCCCAACTCCAGTCCTCCAGTACCCCCAACAGCCCAACTCCAGTCCTCCAGTACCCCAACAGCCCAACTCCAGTCCTCCAGTACCCCCAACAGCCCAACTCCAGTCCTCCAGTCCTCAACAGCCCAACTCCAGTCCTCCAGTCCTCAACAGCCCAACTCCAGTCCTCCAGTACCCCCAACAGCCCAACTCCAGTCCTCCTGTACCCCCAACAGCCCAACTCCAGTCCTCCAGTACCCCAACAGCCCAACTCCAGTCTCCAGTACCCCCAACAGCCCAACTCCAGTCCTCCAGTACCCCAACAGCCCAACTCCAGTCCTCCAGTACCCCAACAGCCCAACTCCAGTCCTCCAGTACCCCAACAGCCCAACTCCAGTCCTCCAGTACCCCCAACAGCCCAACTCCAGTCCTCCAGTACCCCCAACAGCCCAACTCCAGTCCTCCTGTACCCCCAACAGCCCCAACTCGTCAGTCCTCCTGTACC